>NW_004525025.1:225247-226039 GCF_000260255.1 Octodon degus
TTTTTTTTTTTTTTTTTTTTTTTTTATCAGGGAAGGGCCTACAGGATGTTCAGGATCTCACTACTAGATCAGACCCATAGTGGGCTGCCTGTTTACAGCCTCCCAAGGGCTGGGATTACAGGTACGCGTCATCATGCCCAGTCTTCAAAATCATTTTATAACTTCCTCTGACAAGTGATTTTTCTGCTGCCACTATGGTAAGGCTGGGAGAATGTGCTGGAAGTCCCCTTCCTCTCAATCAATTCCAGTTACAAAATAGGGAGAGATCAAAGCATAGGTTTCCAGAGGATGGAAAGGGAGAAACCTGATGGCCATGTTGTAGAACTGCTAGAAAAGCAGAACAAAACATCTCACTCTGAGCGTAAAGTTAGGTCTCCCAGCTTTACTGTGTAGTAGCTTACCAGGGAAGCTGACACATCATTAAAATAAACATGCACATGCCTGCCACTTATAAATGTATTTATACAATCTGTTTTCCTTCTCCTTAATGTGAAAGCACAGAGCATACACTAGAATTCCACTTCTTCTGTGATAGGGATGTAATACAAGATCTAAATTCTAAGGGCATGTTACTAGATTGTACTTGAGAATAAACAAGAGTATCATTGCCAGACATGTCTCAAGACATTATTGAAAATGTATACATCTCATTTCATGAAAGACTTGCCAAGTATAAAGTAAAGCCATATTAATATGATGAACTGTGAAAGGCTCAAGTCAACAACTTCTGTGAATAACCCACTACTATTGTGGACTGCTGGACTGTGTTGGGCTGTTTTGCTGAATTCAATC
>NW_004525025.1:226483-233450 GCF_000260255.1 Octodon degus
GTGTGTGTGTGTGTGTGTCCAGCTCAGCCCACCAGGGGGCGGGGCTGGCTGGCATGTGGTGCTGGGGTATCGAACCGCGGTCCCTGATGCTTTGCTAAGCTTGTTCTAAGTAGGTGCTTTAGACCACTGAGCCATCTCTCCAGCTCTGACTTGCCATAATTTAAATATTGATTTGAACTGACAATGTTTAGAAAGGTAAAGACAACATTAGTCTTTTTTATTGAACAGAGAATCCCTGTGAAGAGAGTCTTCAGCATTTTGATAGCTAGGTACTAGTGAAAGACAAAATTTAGAAAATACTTTTATAAGAAATTAGAGTTACAAGCAATAGGAGTACATATGGCTATGAAATAATCACATGTTGCAATTATTAACAATTCTAGTATTTCTAACATAAAGTATGTATTTCAGGGTCCAGTATTATTTTAACTGATTAGCAGATTAAAACACTAGTGGCAGGCAGCTTGGCAAATGAATGCAGTTTTTGAATTTCAAAAATTGATTTATAAATTAAATTGTATGCTGTTATCTAGAACAATGTTAACTCAGAAATTGATGGCTTGCCTGTACCTGTGGGAACTCTCTGGACCAAAACTCAGGCACTCCACATGAGTGAGACCCTCTACTGCGCCCTCAGACCCCTTCAACCCTCTGGAGCCACAGCCCCCAAGCCGGCAGAGTGACTGCCAACTTCTGCCATGCTCTCAGGATCCCCAGATCCAGCCCAGTCCAGGCCCTGCAAGTGTGTGGGAGACCTTCCTTCTTCCCTGCATCCAAGGGACCTCTCTGGACCAAAACTCAAGCACTACACATAAGTGAGACCCTTTACCGCACCTTTGGGACCGTTCCACCCCTCCAGAGCCCCTGCGCTCAAGCCCACTGAGTGAGTTGGAACTTCTGCGACGCTCTCGGGACTCCCAAGTCCAGACCAGGCCCAGGCCCAGATAGTGTGCGGGAGAGCTTCTGCACTCCCCTCTAACCCTTGGGCCAGGGGCACAACAGAGGGGCACCACAGGTTCACTGTGGTGCAAGAGGGGCACAACAGGTTCATTTCCAAGGGCTGCAGCAGGAAGGAGCTGAGCACAACAGCTAGAGCCAGGTCAGGCATAATTGAATAAACTCAAATGTAATAGATATGCACCCGAATTTCAGTAGGTGCTAAGGTTATAATTGCACCAAAGCTCTACACCAAAGGTCAGAGGTTACTCCTACATGAAATGACAAAGACAAGGAGCAAAATGCAATCTCGAGCATACCCACAACAAGTGCAGAGCACACTAGCTCAGCTGAAATATATAAATTAATAGCATCGGAAACAAAGAAACAACAACAGAAAGGTATAGAGGAACTCAGAGCAGAATTAATTTCTGAAACAAAAAAGAAATCTCTGAATTCATAGCATCTACAGTAAAGAATGAAATACAGAAACATATGGGGGAAACCCAATGCCCACCCAGAACAAGTGCAGAGGACACTAGCTCAGCTGCAGTGTATAAATTAACAGCATTGGAAGTAAAGAAACAACAGCAAAAATATATAGAGGAACTCAGAACAGAATTAATAACTGAAGTAAAAAAAGAAATCTTTGAATTTATGGCATCTGAGGTGAAGAATCAAACACAGAAACATATGGAGGAAATCCAAACTGAAAATAAAACTCTGCAGTAAAAAATTAATAACTACTTCTAAAGAAGACATTGATTAAAAAAATAGAGGAGTTTAGAAAAATGATGGATTCCTTGAATGAGCAATACAGGAAAAAAATAGATCGCAAGAAGCAGAGTCAAAGAGATACGGAGGAACTTAAAATCTCAATCACAAGCTTGCAAAATGATTTCAGTGAAAGTGAAGATAGTTTCAGATCTGGAAGATGCTGGTGCAGCTAGAGAAAAGATAAGAAAGGACTCTCAAAAACAACTAGGATGCAGGAAAAAAAAATCCATCACCTGCAAAACGATGCAAAGATGAACAATAGGAGACTAATGGGTATCAGTGAGAAAGATGGAGTGAATGCAAATGATATAAAAAGAATATGGGAAGAAGTAATAACTGAAAACTTCCCAAATATGAAGAAAGAATCTGACATTCAGATAAGCGAAGCATACAGAATGCCAAACAACTTCAACCCAATTAAAAACACATCAAGACATATAATAGTCAAGATCACAGAAATCAACACAAGAACAATATCTTAAGAGCTTCTAAAAAGAGAAACAGATCACGTTTAAAGGAAAACCCATAAGATTTACGGCCAACTTCTCTTCACAAGCCATGAAAGCAAGAAGAGCATAAAGCAAAGTACTTCAAGTCCTCTATGAAAATAAATTCCAGCCCAGACTACTATAACCTGCAAAACTCTCTTTCAAGTTTGATGGAGAAGTGAAATACTTCCATGGCAACGAACAAGTAAAGAATTTCATGTTGACAAAGCCAACCCCACACAGACTATGGAAAGATGTTCTAGAGAGAAATTAAAATGATCAGAACTCCATGAAAAAGAACACAAAGAACCCAATAAATGGGGCAAACAAACACACATGAAAAAGGAGTAAACAACAGCAGGTAAGTAACATGTAAGTCATAAGTCAACACATCTCAATTATAACCACAATGTAAATGGACTCAATTCACCAATTAAGAGAAATAGACTGGCACAGTGTACTAGGAAATAAAATCCAACAATATGCTACATACAAGAAACATGCTTAACTCATAAAGAAATTCATAGGCTGAAAATCAAAGAAAATGGAAAACAATATTACATGCTCCAGCATCTCAGAAAAAAGTAGCGGTCGCAATCCTATTTTCAAAAGTCTCAACTTCAAACCAAGAATGATCAAGTGAAATAAAGAAGACAACTACATACTGCTTAGGGGAAAAATTCAAGAGGAAGAGGTAACAATCATAAATATCCATGCATGGGGCCAGGGAGATGGCTCAGTGGAATAAGCTCTTCCCTCGTAAGCACAAGGACCTGAGTTCAATCCCCAGTTCTGCCAAAATAAATAAATAAATAAATAAATAAATAAATAAATAAATATCTATGCACAAAACATGGGGGCACCCAACGATATAAGACAAATCTTAATGGACATGAAAAATCTAATATCCAATACCACAATCTTAACAGGAGACCTTAACACCCCCTTGTCCCAAAAAAGATAGGTCAACCAGAGAATAAATTAGCAATGAAGTGGCAGAACAAAATCAGAGCTTGGAGCAAATGAACTTAGTGGACATACACAGTGTTCCATGCAACGACAGCTGAATACACATTTTTTTTCCAGCTGCACATGGGTCATTATCTAAAATCGATCACATACTAGTCCACAGGTCATGCTTCAGTATATGCAAGAAAGCAGAAATTATCCTGCAGAAATTACCCTGTGGTCAGATAATAAGCATATTATCTGACCACAGGGCAATGAAACTGTAAATAAACAACAAAAGAAATCATTAAAAAAAAACCCTAAATACATGGAAATTAAACAACACCCTATTCAGCAATCAATAGGTCACAGATGAAATTAAACAAGAAATACAACAATATCTACAATTCATGAAAATTCAAGCAAAACTTATCAGAATTTATGGGATATGATGAAAGCAGTTCTCAGAAATTCATAGCTGTGAACTCACACATTAGAAAAACAGAACAGGAATAATTAAACACCCTAATACTGCATCTCAATGTCTAGAAAAGAAAAAGCAAACCAAATCCAGAGCCCAAGGATAGAAAGAAATCATAAAGATAAGGGCAGAAATTAATTCAATTGAGATGAAGAAAACAGTTCAAAGAATTAACAAATCAAAAAGCCATTTCTTTGAAAGAATAAATAAAATCAATAAGCCCCTAGCTAACCTCAAAAGAGGAAAAGAAAAAATTCAAATACAAGCAATAGGAATGGAAAGGGTGTAATCACCACAGACTCACTGGAAATTCAGAAGATTATCATTAGCTACTTTGTGAATCTTTACGCTCACAGAATAGAAGATACAGATGAAATGGACAGATTACTAGAAAGGTACAAATTACCAAAACTGAATCAAGAAGATATAATCACTCTCAATAACCCAATAACAGCCATTGAAATATGAAGTGTAATAAAAAGCCTGGTAACAAAGAAAAGTTCTGATGCATCCAAGTCCTGATGCATTCACAGCTGAATTCTACAAGAAATTTACAGAAGATATAATCCCTACACTCCTCAGACTGTTCAAGAAATTGAAAAAGAAACAGTTCTCCCCAAGTCATTCCTGGAGGCAAGTATTATACTGACACAAAAACCAGGGAAAGATGCAACTAAAAGAGAACTATAGGCCAATCTCCCTCATGAACATAGATGCAAAAATCCTCAACAAATTCCTAGTAAATACAATACAGCAAATCATCAAGTGATCATACGTCATGATCAGGTAAGATTCATCACAGGAATGAAAGGATGGTTTAATATTTGAAAATCTGTAAATGTAATACACTATTTTAAAAGAATGAAATGAAAAAACCACTTGAGCATCTCAATTGATGCAGAAAAGGCTTTTGACAAAGTCCACCACTTAGTCATGTTCAAAGTCCTACAGAAAATTGGAATAGAAAGCCTCTCCTTCAATTGGATAAAAGCCATCTATGAAAACACAATGGCTAATATAATTCTAAATGGGGAAAAACTGAAATCTTTTATTCTAGGATCTGGTGCAAGACAAGGATGTCCTCTATCACCCCTGCTATTCAAAATAACTTTGGAATCATTAGCTAGAGCCATTAGATAAAAAATGAATAATAATAGGCGAAGAAGAAGTTATCACTATTTGCAGATGACATGATACTTTGCTTGGAAGATCAAAACAACTCCTCCAAGAAGCTACTATAATTGATACACAAATTCAGCAGCATAGCAGGATACAAAGTCAAGACACAAGAGTCAGTAGCATTCCTCTACATAGATAACAAACACACTGCAAGGGAAATTAGAGAAACAGTACCTTTAACAATAGCACCACAGAAAATGAAATCCCTTGGATTTCATTTCAATCTAACTGAAGAAGTCAAAAATTTTTCATGGAAAAATACAATACTCTGAAAAAAGAGATCATAGAGTATTTCAGAAAATGGAATAGGAAGGACCAACTTCATGAAGATGGTCATAGTCCCAAAAGTGTTGGAAAGATTTGATGTAATCCCTATCAAACTACAACCAACACACCTCCCAGACCTAGAGAAATCATTCCTAAAATTTATTTGGAACCAGAAAAGACTTAGAATAGAAAAGGTAATCCTGTCCAACAAAGAAAAGGCAGGAGACATTAAAATTCCTGACTTGAAATTATACTACAAAGCCACTGTGATAAAATCAGCGTGGTATTGAAATGAAGAAGACCTGAGGATAAATGGAAAGGATGAGAAGATGCAGAGGCCTCAAAGAACACACTCAGCAACCTGATCTCCAACAAAGGAGCCAAACATGCTTACTGGAAGAAAAATAGACTCTTTAACAAATGGTGCTGGTAAAACTGGCTCTCTACATGTGAAAAACTAAAACTTGACCCAAGTCTATCACCATGCACTAAGCTAAAGTCAAAATGGATTAAAGATCTAAACATTGTAACAGAAACAATAAATATCCTGAAAGAGAAAATAGGAGGAACTCATGAAGACATAGGGGTAGGCAAAGATTTCATGAACAAAAATCAAATCGCACTGGTAATATGTGGAAGAATTAACCACTCGGACCAACTTTTATTGAGAAGATTTTGCATGTCAAATGAAATTACCAGCAAAGTGAAAAGACAACTCACAAATTAAAAAAAAAAAAAAAAACTTAAGCACTCAGATAAAGGTATGCTCTCCAGAATTTATAAAGAATTAAAAAACATTAGGTCACCTAAATTTAAAGATGCAATCCCAAAATGGGCAGCCGAGATGAACACAAACTTTTAAAGGATGAAATTAAAGAAGTGAATAAATATATGAAAAAATGCCCACATCACTAGCCATCTGTGAAATGCAAATTAAAACAACACTGAGATACCATCTCACCCCGGAAAGGATGGCTATCATAAAGAAATCAACTGACAACAAATGTTGGAGAGGCTGTGGGGAAAAGTGAACCCTTCTCCACTGCTGGTGGGAATGTAGACTGGTGCATCCATTATGGAAATCAGTGTGGAGACTCCTTAAGAATCTAGGACTGAAAATCCTATTCAAGTCAGCTATCCCCCTACTGGGAATTTTCCCAGAGGAACTGAAAATGTCACATCATAGTGATACTTGTGTACCTATGTTAATAGCATCACAATCTGTGATAGCCAAATCTTAGAAACAACCATGTGGCCATCACATGAGGAATGGTTGCAAAAGATGTGGTATTTGTATACAGTAGCTATAAAGAATGATAAACTTCCCATTTGCTGAATTCACGCACCTATAGTATTTAGATACCAATGGAATCCCCATTTCTGACAGGACCAAAAAAAAAGAAAAAAAGATGCTCCTGAAGAAGGACCATTCTGTATCTGAATATGCAGAATAGTTAGGATAGATAAACAGCAACTTTCGCTTAATTCAATGAGAAGAAAGATTCATACTAATAAAATTTGGATACTCTATCTGCATCTACAGAGAACCGCTAAGAAGATAACAATGTACAATGTATTAATTATTGAAGCTGTCCTATTAATCAACATTGAAACTGTCTCATTGATACTTGTTTGTCAATAAAAAATAAATAATAAATAGCTTTTGTCATAAAAAATAATAACCATTGTTAATTTCCTATCAAAAAAGAATGATAAACATCTTCTTGAAACATCTATATTTAAGTGGATGCCACTTCAAGATATACTCATAAGTGAAATAAACCAGACCCACCTGTGTAAATATCGTATAGTCTCCCTAGTATAAGAACTCAAAAGAAGAAATACAAATAGAAAGGTTTAACATAATTAAAAGGAAAGTGAGAACTTGAGG
>NW_004525025.1:233820-251454 GCF_000260255.1 Octodon degus
ATATTTTACATTTTTTGAATTTTTATCTCCATATTCTGTAGGGACTTAATGTTTAACATATCAACACTTGATTGAAAATACCTGTTCCATGTTATGCCTAATACATTTGATATTCAGACAGATAGTGAAGTTGAACCCAACTGCATATGTTGTAGGGTAATAGTAAGCTTCTCTTCTGGAGGGTTAACAACCTAAGTTTGTAGAAGAAAAATTAGAGAAATAGAATGGATACAAGGACAGCCAACATTTTGGCCCTATCCTTTCAAAGTCAGTGAGGACTCAGGATATAGAAGAACCTATATGTAACATCCTGTAACTCAGTTGTGTCCCAAATTTTCTGATGAAGGAGATTACAGGGCCACAGAGTAACATGATCCATGATGTATAGTGTGCCTAGGAAGAGTCACCTGGAGAGAAAACATTCTCTCAGGCTTTCACAGAGAGCAAATTGGTCAAGCAGTGGCTGTGACTCATACACATGGCTGACACTGACATAGGAACTGCAACATGTGGTACAGGGTTACGGGATAAATCCTGAAGGGACTTGGATGACCTTAACAGATACAAAAGTTACATTACTTGTTATACAGGTCTTGTTTTATATTGGTCTTAACCATCTAGCAGAAAAGTATAAAAATGAGGTATATAAATTAAAGTCATATTAATGTGCTGATCTGTGAAAGGCTCAAGTCAACAACTTCTGTGAATAACCCAGTACTATTGTGGACTGCTGAACTGTGTTGGATTGTTTTGCTGAAATCACACACCTATAGTGTTTAGATGCCAATGGAATACCCATTTCTGACCAGGCTAAATGACAAATCTGGATGCAAAGAAGCACCATTTTATATCTGTACATGAAGAATAGTTCGAATTGATATGCAGGTGCTTTTGCTTAATTCAATGAGAAGAAAATTTTGTAGTGATAGTGTTTGGACAGGATATTCTATGTGCATCTTGTACTATGGATAACCACTAAGAAGATAACAATGTACAATATATTAATTATTGAAACTGTCTTATTAATCAGTTTTGAAACTGTCTTATTGCTACTTGTTTCTCAAAAAAATAAAAAAAATTATTTTATGGCTTTTAGAAAAAAAGAAAACCTCAGCAATGGATTCTATCATTATTCCCCAGTACTATGTACCTGTTCCTTTCAAGACTAATTTTTATTCTTTTCATTAAGCTAGTTTTTCAAATTATTGAAAACATATCCATGTATATGTTTGCACACTCTCTCTCTCTCTCTCTCTCTCTCTCTCTCTCCATATATATATATATACATATATATATATATACATACATATACATATATATCCATCCTTCTTATACTACACAACATTTCTTCTTTTATTCCTATTTAGTGTGGATTTTCATCATAAAATCTAGCTTTCTCTTTGGCTTTGGATTCCGCATTTCTTTTGAAAGGCTCATTGTAGCAATCCCTGTTTTTCTCTCACTGACTATCAGCTTTTAATTCTTTGCCTATTTTTTTCTGTTATCGTATAAACAGGTCCTCACATTAACAGTTTAAAGGAACATAATGCATATTTGCATATATTTTCCAAACTGAGTCTTACCTTTTTTTTAGTTATAAACTCACTATTTTTTCTTTTAATTTTATTGAGAAACAAATAGCAATGAAACTGTTTCAAAACAGGTTAGTAGGACAGTTACAATAATTAATACATTGCATATTGTTGTCTTCTTGGTAGTTATTCATTGTATAAGATGCAAACTTTATATCCTGTCCAAACACTATTAGCATAAATCTTTCTTCTCATTGAATTAAGAGAAAGGGGTTGTATATCTATCTATCCCAACTATTTTGTATAATACAGGTAAAAAATGGTCCTTCATTTATATCTCATTTTTTGTTTAGTTTTGTCAGAGTTTGCTATTCCATTGCCATTTAAATATTGTAGGTGCATTAATGTAGCAAAATAATCCACATGGCTGACACTGACAAAGGATCTACAAACTGCAGTACAGGGTTTCAGGGTAAATCCTGAGGGGATTTGACTGACCTTATCAGATACAAAAGTTACATTTCTTGTTATATGGGTCTTGCTTATCTCGATCTTAACCATCCTGCAGAAAAGTGTGAAAACGAAATATAAAAAGTAAAGCCATATTAATAAGCTGAGCTATAAAAAGCGCAAGTCTACAACTTCTGTCATTGCAGCCTATGGAAAACCCACTACTATTATGCACTATTGCACTATATAAATACATTATTGATTTCCTTTTACAACAATTGTTTTTCCAAAATGATGTCTATTCAAAGCTAATAGTCATGTTTGCCTTCCACATCTCTCTAAGCAACATCAGGAAGTTTTAGTTTCAATTCAGCACTAACATATTCCCTCTAGGATTATTAATATTAATCATTAATTAGTAAAAATTGAACATTATGTTGAAGTAAGACTCCACATCATTTGCTTGACTAGTAAATAGCCCTTGCCCAAATGTTATTTTGAATAAGTGACTTTGGAAATACTCAATAGGGAAGGTATTACATTTTAACATCATTAAAATATCAAAGAATGTAAACAAACAATATACTATAACTGAAGAGACCTACAACTTAATACACACCCTCCAGTTCAACTGATTCATTACCAATCACATTCAATCTGTAAGACTTATACCTTTGTACATTATCATTCATCATTTCTATTTCATTTTTAATTCCTTTCCTTTTTAAAAGTTTATTTTTTTTATTTTAGGGAAGAGTCTATAGGGTCTTCATGGTCTCACTCCTAGATCAGATTCATAGTGATCTGCCTATTTACGGCCTCCCAAGAGCTGGGATTACAGGTGTGCACCACCACACCCAGTCTCAATTGCCATCTCAGCACGCCCCGGGGGTGGGGTCTACATAGTAGGTCTGGAGATCGAACCCCTGGCCCCTGTGCCTGCTTGTAGGCACTTTAATCCACTGAGCTATTTGACTTGCCCTTTCTCTTTCCTTTCTTTTAAATAATGATTTCAAGAGGAAAACTATTGCATGTTTCATTGATTCCAGTTCATTTTGTGTTATCTGCATGGTCTTGGTAGGTCCACTCTTCTCAAAAGTGATGCCATCTACATTTAGGGCTGGAACGTTTTGCTACAGTGACTTAGTTTGTGCATTATGTGGTATGTAGGCTCTTAGTGTTTCTAGTGGAGAACAACATCCACTCTTGATACTTATGGAGATCTAATTCAGAAATATCTATGGAACAGTCAAAATGCTCCAAATACAGCACAAGAATATAATAGCAGCAGAAATTTCAGCATAGTAATTTATATTCAGATTAGTATGTAGTTTGCCAAGGAAATAGCATTCTTGAATATCAGAATGCTCATCTAATTTGAAAGTGCTAATCTAAAGCAGTATAATTGCAGAGAGAGAATGTCACTTGTTTTTAAGAAGTTTCAATGTTTGGGTTTTATATATTGAATGTGCAAAGAATAATCTCTAAATCCAAAACTTTATGTATACTTCATAAGTAGCCAGGTGTTCTTTTTACAATGACTTTATGTAACACTGCTGTCAGGAACACAGCTGACTCTGATTTGTTTTCTTTGGTTTTCCTTTCAGGACAAAAGCCATGCTTCCTTCTCTAGCACAGAGGTCTCTGACCTTGGGCGACCTGCCCTCCTGCTAATCTTATGACAAACACATTGTCTGACAGTCAGTGTTATCGGACCTTTACCTAGTTAAATGAATCTATTTCTAGGACTGGAATCATTTCAGACACTAATCATTCACTTAGAGTTCGTTTTCCTGACCATAGATCATTCTGGATGTTTTACCTTGCATATCATTTTCTCATTTAAGCTTTCAGTGATAATTTTCAGTAGCTTGTGATAAATTTACATTTTGTGCTTATATGTGCATTTTTACATGGCCTCATGTTCATGCCCTTGTTGCCTTTCCAGTTTCATGTTAGGATATGTGGGATTATATTTATTGCTCTTAATACCATTATGATAGGCACATGGCAATTTTTACTCACATAATATTTTTAATAAATATTTATCAGCAAGTAATACACTGAATGAATAGATTAAGAGACAGTTTCACCTAAAGTGTATCATTTCCTCTGTTAATTAATTATGAGTTGATATAGTCTGTGTGTTATGATTTCAATGAACCCATCAAGAAAATTTGTTCTGAGAATTAACCCATGGTACAGCAGTGCTGAGAGGTGAGGTGTAAAGAGTAGTGACAGTGACAGTGGATGAGAGGACTAATGTATAGTAGGAGTGGGTGAACTGCTGTGGGAGTAGATACACTACAGAAGGAGCAGTTTGGCTGCTCTTTACAATATCTCTCTTTGTATCTCTCTGTCTCTGTCTGTCTCTGTCTCTCTCTCTCTCTCTCTCTCTCTCTCTCTCTCTCTCTCTCTCTCTTCCTCCTTCTCTTCTCCTCTTATTCCTCCTCCTCCTTCCTGCCTTCTGCCACGTGACAATACAGGAAGAGTCCCTGACCAGATGACCTGCACCCAATCTTAGACTTTTCAGCTTTCAGAATTGTGAATTACCCAGCCTGTGTTGTATAGAGGCAGAAAATAGTTAGGTTAAGTAATACTTTTAAAGGTCAAGTTTTAATGTTTTTCAGAAAAAAAAAAAACAAGATATACTAAATTAAGTTGTTATATAAAAGCACCATTTAAAGTGAAACCATTAGATGTTTAAAATCTTGCCATGGCACTCTGAACAATTTTTAAGAAAACAATAGAAACACTTTACTTGGCATTGATTGAAATATGAAAGAAATGGAGGCAACTGACTGAAGCTAAGCTTTCTTTATGAAAATGGAAATGAGAATGCCTATGAATATAAAAATAAGTTAAATACAAATTTATTTTTCTGAAGTAGAAATGAACTTTTATTGACAAATATCTCTTTGAAACACTGTTCTTTTAGAAACATTTTTTCTACGAAACACTAAATATTGTGAAATGAAAAAAGTATTTGCATAACAATATGAATATTTTATATACTAATTTACTTAAAGAGAACATTTATCATCTTCTATTTTAATTGGGAAAAGGAAATGTTTACCATAATTCACTGCACAAACAGTAGCTATGAAATTTATTACAAAACGCTTTCTCAATTTGTGGCATTTACATAAGTTTATCACATTACCAGAAAATTCTATTTATTAAAGAAATAAAAGCCTCAAAATCCCTAAGGTTTTATTTATAAAATTGATTGGAAGTTAATTTTAAGTTTTTGTGTTTTGTTCATAAATGTTATTAAAAATAAGAGGAAATTTGAGCCTAGGACCATAAGAAAAACACATAACTTTTTGATATATTTAACTTGAACACAACCTGGAACTATAAAAGAATTCAAATACATTCAACTGAGGTTCTGACGTTAAACTCTCATCTCTGTTTCATCATAGCATTCAGGAAAATTTTTGCAAATCAGCTAATAGATGGTACTAATCCTGTTAGAAAATCTTTTATTTTCTAATGTTACTTATAATTACTCTGATACATATGCTTTAGACTATATTTCATTGTATACTTAGCCATATAGGATCAATAATCAAAAATAAATAAATGGAATCAATCATCAAGATTCTAATTATCAGGTCAGAATTTATCATACTTTTTATATAAACACTACCTCTTTTTTTTTTTTTTTTTTTTTCTGAACTGGGGATTGAACTCAGGTCCTTGCACTTGCCAGGGAAGCGCTTATTCCACTGAGCCATCTCCTTGGCCCTAACAATACCTAACTTTCAACCCAAGGAATTATTTTAAAGGTAATTTGAGTTAATATATCATTTCATTCATAGCTATTGTACAATTGTTCAGAGAGGTTCTCATGACTTCTGATATTTTTAACATAACTGAAAATGTCCATTTATAATACCTTTTTCTTTATTTTTAATAGACTCTTCAGTGTACAACTTGTTGCTTTCTTTTGTTTTCTCAATTTAAAAAAAAAAGCTCTAATGCAAGAACAAATGGCAAAAACTAAGACAGAAACAGAGAAACATACAATAATACATGATACAAAATTTCAAAACAAGAATAAAAAATTAACAATGCTTGTTATAGTATGTATTTTTATCATCAAATCTGTTGCTCAGATTAACAGATATAGGTATGCAAAATTGGTCAAATAATTAAACACTAAATCTTGCTTTCAATAAGTCTTAATTTTTTTCCTTGTCCTTTTTACATTTTATTTCTACCAGACTTGGAATCA
Organism: Octodon degus; assembly: GCF_000260255.1. Lineage (NCBI taxonomy): Eukaryota > Metazoa > Chordata > Mammalia > Rodentia > Octodontidae > Octodon > Octodon degus. The sequence continues at coordinate 240,043 of NW_004525025.1, forward strand.
TTTCATTTCATTTCTCTGAGGAAGACTAGTGATTTTATTTTTGATTTATATGATTTTAAAATACCATTATTTATCCCATTTTTTGCCATGCATTCTTTTCATCACGCAAATTGAATATATTCGTCTCTCTCTTTTTTCATTTTACGTTTTTTCATATTTTTTAGGGAAGGTCTACAGGGTGTTCAGGGTCTCATTACTAGATTGGACTCGTAGTGATCCGCTTGTTTGCAGCTTCCCAAGAGCTGGGATTACAGGTGCGTGCCACCACGTTCAGTCTCAATTGCTGTCTCAACATCCTGGGGGTGTGGACAGAATAGACCTTTTCTTTTTAAAGAGAATAAAAATTAATAAAAAATAACAGGAGAAATGATGAAGAATTTTAAAAAACAAGATGATAGGAATTCAACAGTGCTGTTACATTGCGCATTGTTGTCTTCAAAGTAGTCTCTTGAAATGATAATTTAATTTCTTTATATAATTTATAACTGACATATATTCACCCATCCATTCACTGGACACTTGCCAAGTGCCAGCCTTATGTGTGGGCCTGTGTGATGGCAAAGTGACCGTAAACAGTAAAGGTTTTTTATTATTATCTCATGGCTCTATTATTGTGAGGAAGAGTTGATTAGATTTGCATACTCTGGTGCTTTTCCTTCTGAATGTTATTTCAGATGGACTTTTGCCATCAGTCTCTAAGCTCTAGGCATAGTCTGTAAAATGATGCTCTATCATATTTAAAAATGATTTTTTTATTCATAAGTACTTAACATACTATATGTAACTCTACTGGTTGTTTTTGTAATTGTTTACATTCTCAATATTTTTTCTGAATCTCTTATTATGCTGTATATTCTCTCTAAACACTTGATCCTCTGATATTTTAATGTATATATAATAAAATTAGCAGCTTTGTTTTGTATATGAGTAAATATAACTAGACAAATTTTTTAATTTTAAAGAGAAATATTGTAATACAGCATTTTATTTTCAACATTACCTTAAACTGTAAATGTACACAATGGCACAGGCAAAAATTGTATCCATTATATATGATATATATTGAATATAATTAAATAGTAGTACTATATGCTTTGATGTAGAAGGCAAAAATATCTGAAATAAATAACTAAGTCCTGAATTCAAATTCTTTTAACATATCATCAATACTAGCTGCATTAAAAATGACTTAATTTTTTGTTCATCTCATGAGACACTGGTCTCTTAGAAACTTTAACAAGACAGATACTTTTATAGATATCCCCATTAAATATTAATTGTAGAAACTCATTTCTTAATCAATGCATACTTTAAATAAATTTATAAACCAATTATCAGAATATCCCACTTTGTATTCCACGTTTCCACATTGTTCTCTAACACTTTCCCTGGCGGCCTTAATGTTTTGCTGCCTGTTATGATGCTATGGTAAGTGCAAGCATACATCCAGTGACTTACTGACAATGGTTGATATTGGGAAAAGAGAGCTAAAAGGAAGCATTAGCTTACAACACATGTTTAAACGTATTAGTTTGAAAATAAGGTTTGTCTCAGTTATTTTTATTTTTTAAATTTTATTTCTTTATTTGTGTGTGTGTGTGTGTGTGTGTGGCCAGCTCAGCCCACCAGGGGGCGGGGCTGGCTGGCCTGTGGTGCTGGGGGATTGAACTGTGGTCCCTGTGCTTTGCTAAGCTTGTTCCAAGTAGGTGCTTTAGACCACTGAGCCATCTCACCAGGCCCTGTCTCAGTTATTTTTAATAAGAAGCACTTTTTTTCATTTAAGTGAAGTATACTGTATCAATTATAAAAGTTATACTAGTCTATTTAATTTGATTCTACATTTTTTACCCAAAAGGAAATAAGTTATTCCAGTAAATATTCTCAGTCAAGAAATAATTTCTTGGGGCCAGGGAGATAGCTCAGTAGAATGAGTGCTTGCCTGGTAAGCACAAGGGCCTGAGTTCAACCCCTGGTTCCACCAAAAAGAAAAAAGAAAACAAAAAGAAATATTTTCTTTAGAAATGTCACCTTTCTTGAATACATTTAGAATAGAGTTACAACTACCAATGTAAATTTTAACTGTCTATCATAGCTGTGACAAGTTAAAGCGTCCCTATTTCACGTTAAAAAATTAAGTCTGAAATTCACTTTCACATTTATTGGGTATAAGTATCATAAAACCATGTCCTTCTTGATAATGAAGGAAAACCTAAAAGCATTCACAACTAATTAGCTTTGTCTCCTAAGCTAACACCCTGTCATAGAGAAAAAATCACATGAAATATACTTCACAGAAAGATGCTAGCAACTCTTGAGTTTTTTAGTACTTACTTTAACATGATTATGTGTTGTATTAACTATATTAATCTTTTAATGTTAACCTATATTTTTCAGCAAAAATGAGTATTATTTGAAAGTGTAATGTAGTTTTTACTCTTATAATTGATGTTTTGTTTGTTTCTCCATTTATGTATTTGGTAAAGGGTCTCACTATGCAGCTTGGATTCCTAGGGATCCTCCTGTTTTCAGCCACCCCAGTGCTGGGATTACAGGCCTGCGCCATCACTCCCAGACTTGGACTTGGTCACCTGCTCAGCACGCCCTGGGGGCAAGCCAGTGCAACACTTAGGATGCGGGATCAAACCCTGGTCTCTATGCTTGTCAAAGCAGGTGCTTAGTCCATCGAGATATCTCACCATCCCTGATATTATATGTTTAAATGGGGTCTCTTAAGTTTTTAATCAAGGACAGTAAAATGACAATACATGACTTTTTTCACACATTATTCTTTTATTCACATATCACTTCTTATTTCACATATGCACTTGGAGGAATTTAGTAGAAAATAAAAAGAAAAAAAATCACAAGAAATAGTTATTGGTACACAGAAATTTCCTTTTTAATTTTTAATTGCTTCAACCAAATTTATTATTGTACCAACTATAGCATAGATCATACAATGGATGCTCAAACTGTAATATGAATATTTAAATAGAAAAGTTGTGGTAAATGTGATTTATTGCCATTAATCACCCTCAAAAGTCTCATCCACTTTAAACACACTTTTCTTGTCTTCTTACCACATTCTGAAGCAGTTCTTCAAGTCCTGTCCACAAGTTTTAATAAAAAATATGGTGACAACTGCTGATAAGTACCATCTAGCTGAAAGTTATGTTCATAAAAATGTTATTTACTCCATCACCCACATATTTACTGTCTTGTGCTATACTTATTCCCAGGAGAAAATGGTGAGAGGATGCAGAAATAAAGGTAAGAGACAAAAGCCAATGACAGGTGGAGCCCTCTCTCTGAGTGGGAGGAAAGGAATTGCTCAACCACCACAGTGGCATTCAGTTGCACATTTAACCAGATTAGCATCATGTGACGCAGCGTTGCCTAGATGGATGGCAGAACCAGTCTCAAGCAAGATGTTCTTGCGGATTGAAGGATTTTGACTGCCTCCAGTGCTCATTGTTCTCCAACTGGTCTTGGCCCCACACATGACTAGTTTCCAGCAGCAGCCACTCCCATACACATTACCTCGTTCACTGGATCACACACCATGTGAGTCAAAATGATCACGAAAGATAACTCAATAGGGGGCTTCACCATGTGCAGCTGAAGACACTCAACAAGGATTTCCAGAGCTGTTGCAGAAAATGGCAAGAATGATGGTGTCTGTGTGTTTGGAGTGAGAAAGTGTATATTGAGGGAAACTAACAGCAGTGTGTTTTTTATGGTAATTATTTTCTAATTTAAACACACAACAAAGCTTTCATTGACATCTCATAGGTAACCTGATTCTTATTTGAATTGTGTATGCATAAATGTGTATGCATAGTTTTTATTCTCCAGCAATATTTATTATCATAGTCACATATTTTGGAGAAAATTACTTTAAAATATGTGTGTGCAATTTGGTCATGTTGGTTCTCTTCAGTTGTCCCTTGTTCCTCTTGAACTAGAAGGCTACTTGGACATGTTCTTTCCCCAGGAATGGGAGCATAGGAGACCAAGACCACTACATTAGCACATTAAGTAATAACTTTCAATGTAAGTGGCCTCAGTTTCTCAAATTAAAGACACAGATTGGCAAAGAGAATCAAAATCCAAAAAAAATTAATACTCTGTCCATACGAGAAGCATATCTAGGACTGGAAGATAGCTCAGCAGTACAAGCGCCTGGAAAGCACAAGATCCTGAGTTGAGTCCTCAGTACCAAGAAAAAGAAAAGAAAGAAACACTTCTAATCCAAATAAAATTCATAGACTAAAAAAATAAAGGATGCAGAAAAATATTCCATGCACCAAATCCCCAAATCAATCAGAAGTAGCAATTGTGCTCTCAAACAATTGGACTGCAAGCTAAAACTAAGTATTATAGTCAAATATATTTTTACACACTGAAAACTGGTCCACTTAACTTCATGAATGAAACACATACTATTGGACATAAATGATCATATAAGTTCCCACACAATCATGAAGGGGGTTCTCAATACTTCACTTTAACGAATACACAGATCATCTAAATAAAAAAGTCAATAAGGAAATATTATTTATAAAGAGTGTTATATTCTATAATGAAATAATACACATTCTCAGTAGCATATTGAACTTTCTCCATAATAGAATACATACTAGCCCTTAAACAGGCTGAAATCTATGCAAAATAATTAAAATTACCATATGTATAATATTCGATCATATAGTATTACTCAAAGTAGAATTCAACTGCAAAATTATGCACACAAATTTTAGAAACACCTGCATATTAAGGAGCACATTCCTGAACACTTAATTGATCACAGAAACATAAAGGAAGAAATTAAATGATTTCTAGACTTAAACAATAATGCCAGTATAATATAATCAAAGCTATGAGAAACATAAAAGCAATTATATGAATGGAATTTATTGCTGTGAATAGTCACATTACAAAAACAACAAGTTTTGTGATCTTTTCCAATAATACTCACCTTAAGTATCCAATTGTTTCACTGTACATTTGATTTGTAATTTCCTAATAATAATATTGAGCATCTTTTCAAGAAATCTGGGCATTATGTTTTATATATTTTGTCATTGAATTCTTATAACTAACTTCAACTATGTACAACACTATTGTCCACTCACCAGTGGTTAAAGTAAGCCTTGTAAGGGTACACAATTTGATGAAGACACATTTAATAGAAGAAATGTAGCAAAGAAGTAAGACGATCTGAGTCCAAGGTTAGTACTCTTAGACAATAATATGTCATGTAGTTTAAGTATGCATATTTTAGAATTCTGGTGTCTGTGTATAGATTTTCATTCAGGATGAGATGTATGTGTATGTGTTTTACAAAGATAAAATACTAAGGGCCAGGGAGATGGCTCAGTAGAATAAGTACTTGCCTGGCAAGCACAAAGGCCTGTGTTAAATCCCTGGTTCTGAAAAAAAAGATAAAATACTAATTAAAAATGTGTAATATCATGAAATAAGGATAAAAGATTTTAGAATAAGCAAATTAAATTTTAAATTTTGGGTTGCTTTTATGTTTATTCTGTAAGTTCCATACAGAGTATATCTAAAAACATTTTTAATAATTTAGTTAGAATTCCATAGATATAAGTATGCCTTTCCTAAATTAAGTATTCACTAGGTTCATGCATGTTTCAATACATAAGCATACTTTTTTGATCAACATAACATCACTTTGACTTGCATATATTTTACTATCATTTTGTGATGTTAGATGCAATAACTGTACCTCAGGGAACAAGTGACATGGCCTTATTCATCTAGAATGTTGTAAGTAGCATTGGAGTCCCCCAAATTGATTTCTATTCTTTTTTTCCAATAATTTTATTCATAAACAAATAGCAATGAGACAGTTTCAAATCAAACTGGTAGGACAGTTACAATAATTAACACATTGCATACATTCTTCCTAGTGGTTAATTGCTGTACAAGATGCTGACATGATATCCTATTTACAAACACCATTAGAACAAATCACTCTATTCATTAAGAAAATGTCACTATATATCTATCCTAACCACTTTGAATACACACATACAAGATGTACATTCATCTGTATACCCTTTTTTGGTTAAGTTCTGTTATTTGAATATTATAGGTGCATAAACTCAGTAAAATATTCTAAAAGAGTCCAGTAGCCCATAGTAGTATTTGGTCTTCCACTTGGCTGGTAATGTCAGAAATTGTTGACCTGAGTCCCCTACAGCTCAACATAGCAGCATGGCTTTATTTCTTATATTTCGTTTTTATACTTTCCTGCTAGATGGTTAAGACCAAGGTAACAATATGTAGCTTTCTAGAGGAACACATGCTGAGAGACGATCTAGGCAAGGACTCTATTTTCCCAAATGATTGTTATGGCCTGTGTCTTGATGCTTCCCCAAAGTGTGATGTGCTCATGGTTGGGGTTTTCATAGCTGACTGGATCTGTGGTATCTGATACCCGGATTAAGGGTATATAGTATTCAATGGGTTAGCATAGTTCTGGTTGGATGATGAAAGCCTTACCTGGGTGTTGGTGTCAACAGTTGACAGGCTGAATGCAGTATAAATGGAGAGAGGGAAGGCAGGCTTGCTGCTGCTGCCAGCTGCCTTCTTCCTGCTACATCATGAACTCTTTCACCTCTGCAATGTCTCTCCTACCTGCCACCAAGCTTTGGAGCCAGAAAATGTAAGCTACTTAAGTCTTTCCTCTTTTGACCTGGAGTGTTAGGTTTTTAGGTTTTTTTTTTTTTTTTTTTTTTCAGCAATGAGAAAGTTAACTCTGTCAATGGTCATATTTTAAAAGTAATTTTAACTGTCAAACTTTTTATTTTTTTGCAGAACCAGGGATTGAACTCAGGCCCTTGCACTTGCCAAGGAAGTGCTTGTTCCACTGAGCCATCTCCCAGGCCATTAACTGTCAAGCTTTTTAGTGAACTGACACTGTGTTCTCAGTAACTTTTCTTTTGATTTTGGAAAGATATAACAAAATATGAACAATTTAATAAGAGACATATATACAAATACTGCCCTAGTAATGAAAAAATTTAAACCCATTGTTGCTATTCTTTTTTAGGTAAAACATAAAAATGTTTGTATTTTTCATTTTATGCAATATAGATAAAAATAAACATAACCAGCTAAACATATAAAATATCAAATTTATAAAGTGAAAGTAAATGTCATATACTTCTAAGAAATACATATTTTCAACATGAGAGAGAAAAACATGCATTCATTTTCTGGAACTTTTGTACTAGACTAGTATTGATCTGGTAGCTTGCAAACAACAGAAATTTAATCTCTCGAATTTCCAGAGTCAAGAGTTCTAAAATCCAACTGATGGAAGCATAGGCTCCTCCTCAGGGTCTGAAGGAGAATCCAGTGTTCTGGTGGGCACCACTCTCCCAGCCCTGAGGACAGCAGTCACAGCTGGTGCCCCATTTATAAACAAATCTGCTCTATCTCCCTTTGTCTTTCTTTTTGATAGTATAAGTTCATTGCACTATTTAGGGCTCAACTTAATTTAGGATGACTTCATTATAAAATCTTCTACATAATTATTTCTTTACACACACTCTTTCCAAATACAGGACAATAACAGCTTCATGTAATTTGGGTATGACCCTTGATTCAACCCATTACCTGAAGAAAAATAAAATTCAGTTTTTGGTTTGACTGTTTCAGTCCTAGCAATTGAAACCGGGTGCTCAAGCTTGCAAGGCAAGCACTGTACCCATAAGATGAATTTACAGTGCTAAGAGTTAAAAATTTGAATTCCCTTGCCCTGAACTTCATCAGTTACTTTTCACCAAAGCACCTGCTCCCGATGCCCTTTAGGTTTGCTTCTCAAAAAACTTGCTGCAGCACCTATGTGCATAATATAAGGTTCATTTTATTTATCCCAAATTTTCAGACTACACAATTATCATCAATGGATTTTAACTGAGATCTTTACAAATTTGCAGTTACAAATTGCATTTATTTTTCAAGTTGCTTTTGAACCGATGTTATATATGGAAAAGTAGCTATCGCTGGGCATGGTAGTGCATACCTGCAATCCCAGAACTTGAGGGGCTGCCCATAGCTAATCAGGAGGATCGCTGCTAATCCTAGGCCATCCTGGGCTACATGAACAAGTTCAAGTTGACCTGAAATGCATAGTGAGACACTCAGAAAATCAAAACAACCAAACAAAAAATATCATTAGAAAATGGAAATAAAACTGAATATGTTCAAAATTAAATACACATATAAATTGGATTGAGGGCTGGCCAGATAGTTCAGAGGACTAAAGCACCTGCTTAGGCAGAGCACAGTGGCCGGGGTTCAATCCCCTGCATGCTGTGTTGCCCTCCCTCCAACCCCCTGGCACACTGAGATGACATTGAGACTGGGCGTGGTGGCATGTGCCTGTAATCCCAGAGTTTGGGAGGTTGAAAACAGGAGGATCACTACGAGTCTGATCTATGTATAGTGTAGATCTACTGTAGACCCTGTACTAAATACAAAAATAAAATAAAATATAAATTAATTAATTAATCAATTAATCAATTAAATAAAATGGATTGGCATAAAAGCATGCTTTAATGAGTTGTGGAAATTTGGTTTTAGTAGTGTGACAGTAGAAATCAGCTTTTGACTGGTAATTGATAATGATTTGAAATCTACCTTAATGGACAAATTAATACTTTCTTATACTGGAAAAGGCTAAAGTAGTATTACTGCATGGAACAAAATAGAGAGAGAGAGAGAGAGAGAGAGAGAGAGAGAGAGAGAGAGAGAGAGAGAGAGAGAGAGAGAGAGAGAGAGAGAGAGAGAGAGAGAGAGAGAGAGAGAGCTATGTGTTGAGTATTAGAAAGTCAAAAGAGAAAATAGAACTAAACAAATCCAGTGGTGATCTCCTCAAAGAATAATTGATGAGATTTATGAGGAATGAATGTGCTTTTTTTCAGAAAAATGTCTAGCACAGCCTAGGTTAGTTGAGGGGTATGCCATGCTCCTGCCCTGTGAGGACAGTGTTGGAGTTCTTTTAATTTAAGGGATCATTGTGCAGAGTCCCTGAGCAATGGTCCTTTATAATAAGAAAACTGGAAATCAATAAGCTTTAAGAAAGGGCCTAGGGCCTCAGTGCTTCATGAAATATCCAGCATTCACTCCAAGCTAAATGTTACATATAGGAATTATATATATATTTGCATTCCCATGTAGCTAAAATTTAACCAAAAACAAATACATTTAAAACGAAAATTTCTTGAATTGAGGAAAAATAGCTATATTTTATAAAGAAAAGATACAGAAATTTTCTATAGCACTGTATGTTGAAAAATAATCAGTCAGAGATTTGAATTAGTTGTAAAGTTTGATAAAGATGTAAAGCAAGATAATGCAAATTAGAATTGCTGAAAGGGACTAAATCCTCTTTCTCACTCACTGTGTCCAAGAACAACACATTGAAGAATAAATCAGATCCTGACTGCCCTCATGCTACTATTATTTAATCAAGAAGAGAACAGGCCCATTCCTGACACTGTGTGTGCACATGCTGGGCAGGTGAGACACATCAGGAGGGTTAATTGGAAAAAGTGAATAATTATCATAACAAGACTGTAGTCACAGATTTTCAAGGTTATACTTCTTTAATATAATTGTGGATCTAGCAGTAGGATACTTCTTGATATGATTTATGTGTGTGTGTGTGTGTGTGTGTGTGCTGGAAAAATACAAATTAAATTTTATCTATGTAATTGTTGAGAGAGATGTCTATATATAAAAGGATTTATAGATAGATAGATAGATAGATAGATAGATAGATAGATAGATAGATAATTTCCTTTTATTGTTCTAGTCAAATATATAATTGTGGAATTTTAAACTTGATTTTTTATTGACTTTCCCTCTTTTCTTCAACTGTAAAGACATGAAATTATTCCCAGAAATTTTATTTTTCCAAAGAAATTAAAGACCCCATGAGACAATGACACATGTATACTCAAGTTTATAGCAGCATGGCTTAAAATAGCTGAATATTGAAAATGGTCTAAATGACCTACCTGGATAAAAAAAGATCTGTAAATTCACAAATACATTTCCACTTAACCTGAAAAGGACAATTTTGAGTGCTTTAAATAAAAACAAATTTGAACTGAGATTGTAATGATAAGTGAAATAAATCAGAGAAGAATAAATAGCTCATAGTTTCTTGGATAGGAAGAACGCAAAGATTGGTTAACTTAAACAGTAAAGGATAGACAGATGAAAAGAAACAGGTAGACCCTTGTAGATGGAAAAGTTTTCTAAAGATAGTGGAAGAAGGGAAGAAAAACAAAAAGAAAGAGAAATGAAAATAAGTAAGATATCATGTGGAAATGCACCAAATCTCTATGATCAAAATATATTCATTATGTATTACAAACATGAACTAATGAAGAGGTTTTAAAATGTTCATGGTGGGCTGGCCAGATAGCTCAGAGGATTAAAGCATCTGCTTACGCAGATGCAGTGGCCAGGGGTTCGATCCCTGGCCTAGCGAGCTGCCCCCACCCCCAGGGTGTACTGAGATGGCGAGTGAGACTGGACATGGTGGCTCCTGCCTGTAATCTCAGCACTTGGGAGGCTGAAAACAGGAGAATCACTGTAAGTCCGATCTACTTAGTGAGACCCTGTAGACCCTGTACTAAAGGCTTAAAAAAAAAAAAGATTTGAAATATTCAGTGAGAAGAAAACAAACTGGGCCGGTGAGATATCTCAGTGCTCTAAAGCTTCTGCTTAGGTAAGCTGAGGTAAAGCTCAGGCAAAGCTCAAGGACTGTGGTTTGATTCCCAGAACCATATACCATGCCAGCCCCACCCCAGGGTGGGCTGAGCCAGCTACACACAAATGCGCGCGTGCGCACACACACACACACACACACACAAACTAATCCCAGAAATTAGAAATTCTAAAAATGCTTTGGAGTCACTGAATTATGGTAGTAACTTACCTGTTAGGAAAATAAACAACAAATATATTTAGAATTGCCACAGTTGAGTCTTTCACTCTATAAAAATGAGAATGCTGTCATGAGTAATTAACATTAGCACATCCTAAATACTTACAACAATAATGTGATCACAAGGCAATAAATTTGAAATACTGAAAGTGAATTCCATTCGGACAAGATAATTTTCTTTTCAAATCTGCCAAACTGAAATAGTGAAAAGAAAGGGAGGAAACACAATCACTTCAGTGTTGTTATAAATTCCTCTTCTTTTATTTGTTTCTGAACAGACTAGTGAAAGAATATTTAATACTAGTACAGTTTTATGGTTGAGGTAAAATGGAGATTTCTTTCAAAATAACAGAGATTTTCAACTCTTATTTACATAAAACATTATGGTTTGCATTGTCTTACTATATCCATCCTGA
>NW_004525025.1:252169-253457 GCF_000260255.1 Octodon degus
GATTTATTTCACTTACCAGTATAGTCTCTAGTTGCATGCATTTATCTACAAAAGCCTCAATTTTTTTGACAACTGAATAGTACTCCATTGTGTAAACTTATCATATCTTTTTCATCCATTTCCCAGTTGATGGGCATTTGGGTTGTTTCTAAGAGTTAGCTATGACAAATTGTGCTGCTATAAACATGGGTTCATATATATCACTGTGGTATGATGATTTCAGTTCATTTGGAAAAATACTGAGGAGGGGAATAGCTGTCTTGAATGGGACCTCTAATCTTAGCTTTTGAGAAATCTCCACATTTATTTCCATAGTGGTTTTAGCAGCCTACCCTCCTACCAACAGTGGAGAAGGTTTCCTTTTCCCCACAGCCTCTCCAGCATTTGTTATTGATTGACTTCTTGTTAATAGTCATTCTTTTTGGCATAAGATGGTATCTGAGTGTTGTTTTAATTTGACTCTCTTGAATTACTAATGATGTCGAACATTGTTTCATATATTGATCTGCCATTGTGTTTCTTCATTTGTGAAGTGTTTATTCATCTCAGATTGTGCACACTATTTTTGGTTGAAAAATACAACAGCATATTTCTACCAAGAACTGCTTTTGTTTCTAAAAAGCATTGCAAATAGCTTTAGATAATGGTTTTGAAAAATTACATTTGTACGATTAGTATTTCATCTACTTAGATCTGTGTGACCATTTCTGTTGACTTCTTTTAATTACTATATGCTTTTATATAAATTTTTTATATAAAATTACTATATCTTTTTATATTAAGATTCCATAAAGGAATCTTAATAACCTATGAAAATACACAAGATTCTCCTTAAATACACTTCCTTTTTAATGTCAGGCAGGAGAGACAAAATTTGAAAAGAAAATGAATATAAGCAAAAATAATCTGACCATATGATTTGTTTGGAAATAATTTAGATTATTTATATGGAATACTCTTTTTGGAATATTAGAAATATCATAAAAATGTTGATTAGTTAAAACCATAATTTTATCATCAAGAGTAGTAAAAATAGTTATTTAGAAGCTGCCACTTCTCTACATAAGCTGTAAATAATATATTTAATAATGATATTATTGGGTACAACATCCATTGCAAAACTGGTAAATTTTAAACAACAATCTTCAAGGTACTTTGCAATTGTGGTCTCTGCTATGAAGGACAAATGTAAGTCTAGCGAATCAGCTTGATCAATTCTCAGATGAGGGAATCAAATCTGATGTCTTGTGATTTTAAGTTGAAGGTTATCTTCAGGAACTAGAACAGT
>NW_004525025.1:254225-256055 GCF_000260255.1 Octodon degus
TTGGTATTTCCTATTCCTCCAGTTCCTTTTCAACCATGGTAGAGGATTTGTAAGAAAATTGTTATTTTTATTTTAAATCCCATTCTTTAAAAAGTGAATGTATAGATCATATAAGAAAACATATTTCTCAAAATACCATTTGAATGAAAGTAGTGGCTATGCTCTTCAGAGAACTGAATGCAAGGCTTCAGTTCAATTGCACACTATAAAACATCTGCATCCAATAGCAAAACAGAGCAAACCATTTTTTTTTTTATTTTTTATTTTTTATTTTTTGCGGAACTGGGGATTGAACTCAGGCCCTTGTGCTTGCCAGGCAAGGGCTTATTCTACTGAGACATCTCCTCAGCCCCAAACCATTTTAATTTTAAAGTATATATAATTTCCTTCCTCTGAAGTATGGTACTAGTCACAAAATCTTACTTTTCAACTCCTACAATATTAAACAAAAATATCATTACATATAAAATTATAGAATAATGAAGTGGATTATACCTCAAAATCATAATTATATTGGTGAGATGAAAATTTAAATTTTTATTAGATTCTGAAGATAATTGATTTATTCATAAAGTTTCAAATTCCTATACATTAGATTAATCAATAAGATAAATGCAAAAAGTCTTTGTAATCTCTAACATATATAGGGTCTCTCACAAAATAAATGTGAGAATCAATTTTATTTAAGATGAAAATACATACTTTACAATAATTTTAAAAAGTGTACTTACATATTATTTATTTATTAGTTATGCATGATAATCATTTATATTTAAACTGAAAGATGTATATCAATATGAGATTTGTTCTTGCTATAACATATTCAAATATTTGTGTCACATTTTTGGAATTTAGTTAATCCCTATAAATTGGTTCACAAGTATAAGATTTCATTTCCTGTGTGAGATGACAATAAAAGTCAACAGCAAATATATTGTGAATCACAATAGATGGAAGAGAGGGATATAGTTGCACAAACAGTAAAAACAGAATAATACTTTTGACATTAACCTTGTATTAATCTGGTTTATGTACTCATAAAACTTCAAGTAAAATTGCACTAAAGTGTAGGGTACAGCTAAAGCTGGACATTGATCTTATGTGTGGGGACAATGGAAGACCAAAGTACCTAAGGCAATCAAGCTATCTTTGTCCTGAGAAAAATGTCTTGCCTTAGTTAATTCCTTTCAGTAATCTTTAGGCAACACTGTGTGAGTGATACTAACTTTGTAATGAGTATAAGTAACCACTTCTATAGTGCTGTGTAGTTTTTCACTTCTATAAAGAGAAAGAGGAAACTTCACCTGACCTCAGCTTTTGTGCCTTGCTTGCATTTTCCTCATCCTGTTACTGTTTCTCCCCAGGAACAGGGAGAATCACGTAGGATGCAACACTAAAACCTACATGAGAGAACAGAGTAAAATAATATGACATGAATTGCCTTGAAATTAATATAATGAATATTTTTAAAACCATGATTTTTTATAAAACTATATTAAAATATTATTAACTTTAGTCATTTCTATTTATTGTTCTATTATTTACTTAAATAAATTACTGTTCCTTAATAATGTTTTATAATTGTATAATTATAAAATACTCATGTCACACATATCATGTAAAATTTAAGTTCTAGATACCTATATTCAGTTGTAGGTTTTCCATATTGAATGTCATTCTTTTTATCTTGTTAAACCTATTCCCTTACTGATAACATTTTGCAGAAACAGTTCTACAACCAGAAGTGCTTTTAATATGGGATGGTGAGTTCTCTATGAAAAGAAAAGAAAATCATTCTAATGGCAATATAATGAGCAAGTCAGTAGAAAA
>NW_004525025.1:256645-280362 GCF_000260255.1 Octodon degus
GAAAACAGAACCAAAACTGACTAAGGAATTTTGCACTGTGTATGTCATTATTCACTATTGTTTACGATCCAGGTTTAGTAAAATTTCTTTCTGATGTGTCAGATAGCTTCAGATATTTAAATCACACTGGAAATCATCCTTATATTTAGCCAATTACTTTTAAATGCAGTAGTATTTCAGGGATTGCAAATATAGCTCAGTGGTTCAGCCCCTGCCTGGCAAACATAAATTTGAAAGTTTGATTCCCGATACACACAAAAAATAGCATTTAATATGCTTTATGAATAGTTCTCATCGATATCCTAGTTAATTAATCCATAATAATTTTACATATTTATGCAAAATAATACTTTAAAAATGATTCCATTCATGGTAATATCTGGCTGGAAATAATCACACTGCATATGCCAGTTATGCCTTGAATGTATTCGTATTGATTTTTTTAAATCTGAAAATGCTTTGTCATTTCACATTTTTAATTGTCATGTCTACCTGTATGATATAAAACACATATTATGTAAAATGTCAACAAGAAGACATTTCAGGCCATGTGGGTTTCTCACGTGTAGCTTATTCCTACAAACACAAGGAACTAAACTCCACCAATAACTTCATGAATTTGATACAACACCCCAAATTTCAGAAGGGAGTGCAACTCAGCCATTTTCTTACAGCTTTGCAAGAAGTGGAGCTATCTACCCTGTGCCTAGATTCTGGACTCACAAAATCTGAGCCATAATACATGTATGGTGTTTTAAGCGACAAGTTTACAGTAACTTTTTCTACTAAATAAAACATTAATACAACTATCAAAAAAAGAAGACATTTCAGGCTTTTTAAAAATTTATTTTTCTTCCTATTAGTATGAGCTGAAGTTTTTTGCTGTGTAACCAACCTATAGAAAATACTTTCCTGAATAAGCCATTTTGATTTGTTTTATGGCCTCCTATACTAATACATGCCACATAGTTTACTTTCACTAATATACACACATCTAAATTTCAAGTTTGACTAATTAGTGTGAAAAAGTGACATTCTTCAGTTTTGTTTTAAATATTCATAGATCAACTTCAGTAGATATTTTAAAGATACAAAATATTTTAGAATGTTACTCTTTTCTAAGAAATCATATATATTATTAAAAGTCTTAAAGCCCTCAACTTTCAAACCTCATACTGTCTGTACTTTTATTTGTGAAAGTCAAGCCCTAAATCACTTCTTTCATAATATGAGACCACAGTGCTACGTAGACAGAAGTGATACAAATTTAAGATATATGGAAATTTTCCTAACAAACGTTGAATTAGTTTTTCCCTGTAAGTGCCTATGAATGTAAATGATCTCACTGACAAGTTACAAAGACTAGAAATAGCCTTAAAAACGTAACAAACTCTTCAAGATTTCCAGCCAGAAGAGAAATATAAATGTAAACAACACTCAGATTTCTGCTCACTACGGAAAGAGCCACTCTCATCAAGAAGCCAATCGATACCAAATGCCAGGGATTGGGGAGGATGTGAGGGGAAAGGAGACATCTGACAAGGTTGGTAGAAAAGTAAAGTAGCAAAACCCCTGTGGCAATCAATGTGGAGGTTCAGCAAACCTAAAGATAAACTTTTCATTCAGTCTTGCTATTCCCTTAATAGTTACCCCAGAGTTAAAGGGATCAGATTAGACTGACATGAATATTCATGTTTATAGCAGAGCAATTCATAAAAGCTAAATCTTGGAAGCAGCCTATGCCACCAAGAGAGGCGAGGATAAAGAAAATCTGGTGCTCATACACAGTGGATTGCTACTTGTCATAAAGAACAGTAAACTTTATCATTTATAGGAAAAGAGATGTTTCTTTAAATCATTAATGTCAAGTAAAATAAATCAGACAAATGAGCTCAAAATAATTAAATTAAAAAGCAAAATAAAAGAGAGGTAAAACCAAAAAGGAATGCAGACTCTTTTTACAAATGAAAAGGGGATCAAGAGTGGAGGTTAGGTGTAAGGGAAGATAAAGGAATGTAAAAAGAATTACTGTGCATTATGTCTGTGCACCCACTTAATGTGAAGAGTGTAATTATTATGTATTAAAAACATGTACTAATAAAAAGGTACAATGGAAAAAGTATGAATAATACGTGATTTGTATCAGAAATATTTTATGCAGTTTAAGTTTAAATTGTTTAGGGGAGATGGAAATAGAAGTAAATAAACATGAAGACAGTAATTTTTTACATTTTCTAAAAGAAAACCTGTTGTTTGTTTCAAACTAATCAACTGATCAATCCCAAAATACTGGTTACAAAGAATAAATACAATTTTAATTTCTTAAATTCATAATTCTTTAAGCACTATAAATTTTATAATTATATATATTTTAAAATTAATCTTTTTTTGGGGCGGAATGGGGGATTGAACTCAGGCCCTTGTGCTTGCCAGGGAAGTACTTATTCTACTGAACCATCTCCCCGGCCCCCCTAATATTAAAATTGAGTAAATTGAACCCATATTCCTAGATTTTATAATGGCCCTATGTTGAGCCTTGAAGTAGAATTATGTACATATAAATTATTGTCTAAATTGTAAAACAATTTATATTTTAAAAGTAAAATGCAAGATGAAGCCAACAGAAGCATTTAGTCAATTCTAAGGATAAACTAAATCAAAGAATAAATATGTGAAACAAATGTTTTCCATGGTCAACTTTATTTTAATTCATTAAAGAACTTTTCTCTCTGTCTCTTTGTTTTTGTTTTTTTGTTTGTTTGTTTGTTTTGTATTTTAGGGAAGGGTCTACAGGGTGTTCAGGGTCTCATTACTAGATCAAACTTGTAGTGATCCACCTGTTTACAGCCTTCCAAGGGCTGGATTACAGGTGGGCCACCACGCCCAGTCTCAATTGCCCTCTCAGAGCGCCCCTGGGGTGGGGCCTGCATGGCAGGCGCAGGGATGAAAACTCAGGTCCCTGCATCTGCTTGCAGGCGCTTTAATCTGCTGGCTATTTGGACAGGACTCTCATGTTTTATTTGAATAATCCACACATATATTAGCAAATTACTATTCATTTGAAATTTAGGAAGATTTTGTTAATGTTTCTAAATCTCCGTTGTGCACTCTATCTGCATTAAGCCATAATTTTCTTGATATTTATATGCAACTTTAGCTAAGAATTATTATCTTATACTTTTTTAGATTGATACTAGAAGAAATAATCAAAAGTTGAATTTGATTAACTCAATGGCAATATCTTTTTACCATAATTTTATTTACCATAATTACTTTTATTTTACCATAATTACTCAGTGAATTGTGCAAAAATTATGAATTCTCTCAGTAAACATAACTTGTAACTACCTGTAAAATTTATAAATAGTATATTAAAACTTATTAATATTCATTTACATAAAATATTTTCACTGAGTTATTTACATTCCATTTAAAAATGCATTTCACTTTTTAAAAGAATTGCCTAAAATAATTAGCAAGAAATTATCTCCCAAATGCTGTGAGAATTACAGTAGGAAGAAAAATGTATAATATTTAGCATGTGATTTACTGTTTCAAATATTAAAATACCTTTAAGCAAATGTTTAAAGTGAATGTATTCCTTTGTTGGGCTAAAGCTAATTATGTTAAGTAAAATAAATCTTATGTAATATTCTGAAATATTTTTAAATTATTTGGCCTCCTCTAGGCACTAAATTTTACTGTTTGTGTTATCTTTATAATAAATCTATGTGTAGTTGCAAATATTATAAATATATATATTTAAATTAAAATGAGTAGAGATTTGAAGAGTCCTTTAGGTGTTCTGAAGTTGAAGGTTTTCTTAAGGTCAAATGACTTTTTGCATTACAGCACCAGAAATGTGTGAGCATTGACAATTTCATGTTCTCCCTTATTTTCTTTCAGAAGATTATTTTGATCAAACAGCTAAGTAGGTTTTAGATTGCATTCACTGGGTTCTCTTCATGGCCTTGTGTTGCAAGGGCCCTTATTTCTGTCAATTAATACTTCCAAAAGCAAGAAATATTTCTGTCAAGTTATTTTGACAGTGAAGTTTTCTCTTGTCTCTGTCTCTGTGTGTCTCTGTGTGTCTCTGTCTCTATCTCTGTCTCTGTCTCTGTCTCTCTCTGTGTGTGTCTCTCTCTCTCTGTCTCTCTCTCTCTCTCTCTCTCTCTCTCTCTCTCTCTCTCTCTCTCTCTCTCTCTCTCTCTCTCTCTGTCATCATTTCAGGGAATCAAAATTCTACCTGAAGATCAATTTTATGAGGTTCAAAACTTACCCACAGAATTCCATATGTAAGAACATACATATTTTTGGGCCAGCCAATTAACTCAGTGGATTAAAGCTCCTGCAAGCAGGTGCAGGGGCCAGGGTTTTGATCCCCTGGGCCTGCCGTGCCAGTCCCACCCCAGGGCACAGTGAGATGGCAATTGAGACCAGGCATGGTGGTACACGCCTGTAATCCTAGCTCTTGGGAGGCTGTAAACAGGAGGATCACTTCGAGTCTGATCTACGCAGTGAGATCCTGTAGACACTGTAGACCCTGTCCTAAATACAAAAAGCAAAGAAAAAACAAAAACAAAAACAGTTTTTCTCCTGATTTAACTTAAACCATACTGAGAAAAAGTTGAATTCTTCCTGACAGATGCCATAGTTTCTTGGCAGCTTTGATCAAGAGTGGTGGTGATATTTCATTTTAAAATCCAGGGAGGCAAAAGCACTATACTTTCTTTTAGAATAAGTAAATAGATAATTTATATCACCAATATTACATTTGCTTAGAGCATTTCAAAATTGCTTTTGGGTACTATTTTGCATGACAAAAATTTCAGCATTTCAAAGAACTGAATAGCCTGTACTTACCTTTGTTTCTCTTAAGTGAGACCCAGTGGCTAAAAATTTGCTTTATGTCCCCATGCACACAACACATAGAAAACAAAAACTGGCGCTCTTAAAACATTTATTCAGACTTTTTTAAATGCCAAATCCCATATTCTAAGAATATTCACCAGGACTGTTTATAGTCACATCATCTGTCAAAGATATTTATTCTTTTTTGTTTCAAACCACAAACACACTCACTTATTTTCAGAGAGCATCTTTGATTCTTTGTGTGGATTCTTGTCCTGATGGGCGTAAGCCATGAAGTGCAGCCGTGTTGCTCATTTGGTTTTGTTATGCTAATATGACACTAATAGAATTCAATCTTTATTCTAGCTCACTTCTAGCTCCCTTCCAATTTAGTTGAATATTAACAAAAATAGCATAATATTAACCAGGATTCTGGGATAGATATTAAGTTGTTTCTTTGTGACCTTCCAACTTCTATTGGCAAATACATTGCCATATGATATCCACAAAGCATAGACTTGCCAACACAGCAAACCTCCAACGGATTCTTTGGTTTGTTGAAGACTTTGAACTTAAAAAGAAAAGAAAAGAAAAAGAAAATACCAAGTTGTACTTACCTTTCTTTTAATTTTAATGGTATTGATGTCAACTATTTGATATAGCCTTTGAATCATTTTCTTGTGTCCATCACAAAATACTGGACCCCTAAAATTTAGAGAAGAGGAGGCTTGTTTTGGCATAAGGTTTTTGTGCACTGAGTGTACAACTGACTGACCCCGAGGTGGACATAACATACAGCACAGCATGACAGAGAAAAGCTGTTCCATTCTTGGAGGGCAGAAAAGAGAGAGAAAGCGGGGAGGACAGGGACAAGCATATGCCCTTGCTTAGTGGCCACTGCCTTCTGACCAGGCCCTACCTCTGACTTTCAGAGGATCCTTTATATCTAAACAACAACAGCCACAATTGCAACCTTAATAATTACATTACTTGGCTTTGTAAAGAATCATTATTAATCTGTTTTTATTAAAGGTCTCTAGTAATCTTGATTTGATATAAACATGATTTTTAGAAAGATTTAAAATGTAATAAATATAATTAAAAAACATATGTTAGCACTACATTTCTTGTAAAGATTTCCTAAAGTTCAAAGCAGCACAATGAAAAAGCAAAGTTTCTGTTTTGAATTTGGAGAGTCACATGTGAGGCAACGCATAAAGAAATAGAATTTGAAGGATGTGAATATTGGTGAAGATGCATTGGAGTTTCAAGTATTAGGCTGCTGGCCTTTGAAGTGTGTACTCCTGCCCTGAAGACAACAGTAATATCAGAGAGAAACTGGCGGCCTGCAATGAATTCTCCTTAGCTCCATTTCTTGAAGTTGCAGTTGCTTCTCTTGCAGTAAGTAGAATGTTGAAGTGGTGCTGCTTTTGTCAGACAACTCACAACACACACACACACACACACACACACACACACACACGTTCTTCAAGAGATGGCCTGGAAACATGCATTGTAGGTAGGTTCCTTGAACAAGTCCAGTTCTCGAGGAAAATTCAATTACAACTTGGCTATGTGACTATCTAAAAGATAAAATTAAAGCTCTGTTCATGGATTCCAAATTATTTATCTGTTTACATAATAATAATTTGTAAAATCCCTTACAGTTCTCTCCTGATTGACAAAAAAGAACTACAAATTCAGCCTCGTAAAGAAATATAGAATGTGTGGGTTTCAACTCCAATTCTAGTTCTGACAATAATCTTAAGTAACACTCTCATCTGTCCATCTCACTACTTCATAATTATACTCAACAGTGAATGAAATCATGTGTCTCCTTCTCCTGTTTTATTATTTCAATGCCTTCTCTGGACTTCATACACAAAAGTCTAAACTCTGTAACATAGATATTGTTGATAAGAAAAAAAACCCCAAGAATTTGACAAGGAAAGCTTTTATGTAAAAGGATTATGTAAAAGGCTAGCAAGGTTATTATTCTTGTGGAAGATGGAAAATCACAAAAGTGAAAGAACTGACTGTGGGATCTGTGATCATCTTATGATTCAGGTAGAAGAGGGATCCTCTTCAAAAGAAGAAAGAAGATGAATGTTATAGCCTGTGCAATTGATTCCAATTTTGTAACTCTGTATGCTTCCACTGTAACTTTATTAACTGTTATAACCTGACGTATGAACCACCATCTTGTTCTGTATGCGCCATTCTAAATGCTGTAACTTTCTACTGTGCCCTTTCTCTACTTGAGAACCTGCAGTTGGGCCTTTCTCACGCTGCCCTTTTGTGCACACCTGAATCTATTTTCGGCCCAATGCCTTGATCTCGCCCTCGTTCCCAACTACAAACTGTATCCACCACTGCACTTGTTATTGTTCATTAGAAACAGGTAATTTTTCAACTGTAGCCCCAAGATAAACCCTTGAGGTCAGCTTTTACGTTTTATTGGCTTAAATACCCACTTCATTTTGTAACCAGAATGGGCATTGTATTATACATCTCTGTACATGTCCACTGTAACTTTATTAATGAGGATTGTTTGGTATAAGCTGACAACTTAAACTCCATCTTGGTGGCTCAAGCCATTCATCGGACCCCTGAACACAGTTTGTTAATGTTCAAACCATTCCTTTGTTCTAAACCACAGTGTGTCAGAGGTTGAGATCTGAACTATTTTTACCCCAGAGTACTCCACACAATATGTCCTGTGATCAGCACCGAACCATAAATTGTAATTATTTGTTCCTAAAAATTGTATGTAATCTATTTTCCTGAAAGTGGACACTGACCCCTGTGCTGCATTCCCTTACACTCAAATCATAAGACCTCCCCTTTGCGGTTTTTCAGCCTTAAAAACCCTTGTCTCTCCCCTCCTGGGCGCACACCTCAGCATCTTGCCGGGGTGTCTGCCGCTGGGTACCAGCTAAAATAAAGCGCTTCTTTAACTTTTGGACTTGCCTCATTGTCATCTGATTTTTGAGTTACAACAATGAGAAGGAAGTTTGATTAGGATACTGGCATGAACTGGGTATGCTTGTGATCACAGGCTATTTTATTGTAAAGTTAGCTTTATCTTAGGAAGTCACCTAGTAGAAAAGGGGTCTGGGGGCTCACACAGAAGAAGCCATATTTCAGAGCTTTGATTAGCTAATGTTTAATTGAGTTGAATTTGGGGGCATTCTATTCTGCCTAAACAGTGCATACAGGTATTTTAGCTGAACAGAATTTGGAAGCGCTGTACCAGGCATCTTATTTAGCTTAGAGGAGGAAATGTGCATGTTGTAGAAAATGAGTTTCTCAAACAAAACAAGGAAGGGGAGTTTCCTTACCCCTGCTCTTTTCCAGTATCTCAGGGCCATGGGAACTTCCAGCGCGGCTCTACCAAGATGCTGTGCTCGGTCTGACACGTTTCCTGCCTGAGTGGAGATGATTGCAGATCTCAGGTCTCTCACTCTTGCAATTTTCCGTGTTGTGCCCTTGTGTCCTTCGGGAGTGTGTTAGTAGAAAGATCCACCCCAGCTTCTTCAGTTCTTTGAGGTTAGTCTGACTTAAGGTCTCCTATTTTGGCAAAGCCTTTTCTGAATTTCCCTCAGCCTCACCTCAAGATCCTTCTCAATCAGGATTCACACTGAACATCATTTTCCCCATAACACTTCTCAATATCCAATTTTTAAGATATCATTGTGCTATTTTTGCTTTGTAGATCTTAAGCCTCAGGACATAATCTATTTTGTATTTCCTCAAGCATTCTTTTCTTCTCTGCCACAGTCATCTTTCCAAGGCTCTTATTCTACGGCATTCCAACTCTGGAGACGGCTATATTGTTTCCTAAAAGTAGATGCCCAAAATCATTTAACAGGGAAATCAGCCAGATTGGAAGCTCACAGCAGCGAATTTATCACTTGAGAGGCTCAGGCAGAAGGGTCCCTTCAAGCTCAGTCTTCACCATATAGCAAATTTGCTGCCAGCTTGGGACATAGGAAATCTTCTCCTAAATAAAATAAATAAATACCAGGATATGGTGGCACACACCTGTAATCACAGCACTTTCAAGGCTCAGGCAGGAGAATGGTCAGGAGTTTCAGGCCAAGCTGGGCTAAATAGTGAGTTCAAAGCCAGGCCAGACATTTCACCAGACCCTCAATGCAAAAGCCAGAAGAAACAAACAAACGAATGCCTGCTGAGAATTAGTAATTGTATTTATTAACAAAGATATTCTTCAACCTTTCCAGTTACAAGAAATCAAAATTTCATTTGTGACTTAGACATAAAAGAGAACAAGAATTTGACCCAAATTTCAGGGGAAACAAGAACTATTTTGCAGTTGTCTTCATTCTGAAATCTAAGCACTATTGATAAAAGTCTTCTATGTTGAAAATATCTGATCATTTATAATTTGCCGTTCCATTAAATCTCTCCTTTTTTTTTCTTTTTGAAAGATTTTCTGATTCCTAAAAGATAGTTACTTGTTTTTAATAAATATACTATTGAATCACAAGTGGTAGTCATAGAATATATGATTCTAGGGCGGGGGAGATATCTCGACAGTCTAACTGCCTGCCTGGCAAGTGCAAGGACCTGGGTAAGTTTCCTGGTACAGCAAGCAGTGCAGGTCCTGGGTGCCCAGGCACACCATGTCTGCCTCTGAAACCTGGTGTAGTAGCACACAAAGGTAATCCCAGTACTAGGGAGGCTAAGACTGGAGGATCACTACAAGTCTGAGCTGCATAGTGAGACCCTGTACCAAGCAATAAAAAAATAAATGTAAAGATTTTTTTCAAAAGGAATATATGATTCTAATAGTGAAGTGTTTTACACAGGCTTTTTTTCTTTTTTCTTTTTTGTGTTTTTAGTACAGGGTTGACAGGATCTACAGGGTTTCACTACGTAGATCAGATCGTGTTCAGCCTCCCAAGATTTGGGATTACTAGCCTGTGTCACCATGCCCAGTCTCAGTCGCCATCTCAGCCTGCCCCATGCGGTGGGGCTGGCACAGCACATGGGGGATTGAACCCTGGCCACTGCGCTCTGCCTAAACAGGTATTTTTTGTTGACTGAGCTATCAGGCTGGCACTGCACTTCTGCTAAATCCATTTATTGATTGGTGTGGCTTATTTATGACATTTCTTTTTCAATTTATTGTGTGGTTGATCTATTTGTGATAGTGAGGGAATTAAGGTCCCCTGTTACAGTTACCTTGGTGCTTATTTGATTTTGTCAAGCCTATTGGCTTTTCTTATGTAGTTGGATGCAGTGCTATTTGATGCACATATATTTACTATTGTTATTTATTCTTTGAATTTTGCTTTAACAAACAAAATGTTATAATCTTTTTGTCTGTTTTGATCTATCTTGGCTTGAAGTTCATATCGTCTGAAAATAGAATAGTTATCCCTCCTTTTTTTAGGTATCTGGAACATGACTTATTGTTTTTCATCCCTTGAGTTTTAAGTCTATGCATTTATTTTTGAGTTGTGATGCTTTTATACAAAATATTGTTGGACCTTGCTTCTGGATCTATTATGCTAATCTGTTTCTTTTGATTGGTGAATTAAGACAATTTACATTGATAGTCATAAATGATGTGTATTGCCTTATCCTTCCTTCATGTGTTTTTATTGTTGAAAGCCTGTTTTTCTCCTCTCTTTAATTGTTCGGCCTGCCTGGTACACTCCTTCTACTGTTTTGCTGGAATTGTTGTCTTCCTTATCATTTTTAAAACTATCTTTCAGAGCATTTTGCAGAGGTGTTTTGGTGGTCATAAATTTCTTCTGTTGTTCTTTGTTATGGAAATATATTATTTCTCCATTAGATTTATTTATTTATTTATTTATTTATATATTTGATACAGGGTCTTGCTAAGCATTCAGACTCATACTGATCCTGCTATCTCAGCTTCCCCAAAGATGAGATTACAGGTGTGTGTGTGTGTGTGTGTGTGTGTGTGTGCCCATGCCCAGCATTGAGGCCAGCACAGTGCTCCGGGGGTTCCAGGGCAAGAGCATGCTGTACCAGGTATCAAACTTGGCTCCTTGCATTTGCCAGGCAAGCACTTACACCACCAGGTTATCTCTTTAGCTCTCTACCTTAATTTTAAAAACAGTTTTTGCAGGATATATCAGTGTTCAGTGGAGTTTTTTTCTTCTAGAGCTTAAAATACTTGGCTCCATGTTCTCCTTTATTTGAGGACTTGTGTTGAAAAAATCTGTTGTGATTTTAATGTGCTTTATTTCACAAGTGATGTTTTTTCTCTAACAGCATTAAATATTTTGTTCTTTTGCCCAATATCTGGATTTTTCTATGGTTGGTATAAATTTATATTGGTCCTGGATATTTGGAGTTCTATATGCTTCATTTATTTGTATGTCAAATTCTTTATCCATGTTTGGGAAGTTTTCTGCCATAACTTATATGAACAAGTTGTTGTTGTTGTTCTTTTTTAATGGAATTTACACTATCTCTAACTTTCTCATTGACTTCAGTCTGTCACAGGTTGTTCTTCTTTGCCTCATCTTTTAGCAGTTGGATTGATTTTTCTTGGATCCTTGCTATTTTTAAGATATATTTATTTTGTTCTTGTTAATCACAATCCTGTGTTGAAGATGGGATATTCTAGCTTCACTTTCATTCAATTTGTTGTGTGTATTTTCAAGAGAATTCTTAATTTCATGGTGTTACAATTTGTGTCTAGATTTCCCCTCAAAGCCTCATGCAGTCATGTGGTGATTTCTAGAGTTTGTGATTAATTAATGATCCAGTACTGAGATTATGGGTATGAATGCTGCTGGGATTGTGAGCTTGAGTGATACACCCACAGATAGCTTGAATGAAATGTAAAGAAAGGAGAGAAGCCTGCTGTTGCCACTGCTCCTCGCCTTTTACTCTTTCTGTTTTGGTGTTTTTGCCATGATGACCTGATGCCTTTTGCCATGTGCCACCTGCCTTTGAGCCAGCTGAGTATGGACCAGAACTGCCACAAACTGTGAACTAAATAAACTTTACATTTTCAATTTTGAGTGTCAGGTGTTTTGTCCCAGTAATGAGAGAAAACTAACTGAGACACCTGGATATCAGTTTAGATCTATTTTATGATGTTCATCTTTCCCCTGTATTGGGTATTCATGATTTCCATTGCTTTCATAAGCTCCTTTTTTTTCTCCTTATCTGTGTCTACTCTGGATTCAATAGGCATGTCTTTCACTTTGATCATTTCTGCTTTTACCTGTGATATTATTTATTCTGTAGCCAGCTACATTTTTTTTCACTTTTGCTGTTGTCATTTCAGAAAGTTTCAGTGTGTGGATTCTGATTTATTTTATTGCATTGTGCTGTGGACTTGTCTTGGGTGGGCTGGAGGTCTGTGGCTGCATTTTACTTCTGCATCTTATCATTTTCTATTTTTAAGGTTTTTTATGTTCTGTGTTGGAGCTTATAGATTTTTTTATGATAGTTGTATCATGAGTACTGAGGCTTCCTTAGGAAACTACTATTCTTCAGAAAGATCTTCCAAGTGTCGGACTTTATATGTCTTAATGTCACTTCTGCGCCGGACATGGTTGTCTCTATGGCACTCCTCAGTTGCTATGGCGCTCTGGAGTAGGGGGAGCCCATGGTTACTCCCCGACCAGGGTACAGTGGCACCTACCTCTCCATGCAGAGCTTCCTTTATTACCCATCATTCATAGAGTGGGAGGAATGCTCACATCTCACACTATGATAAGCATGCTTGCCTCTTATGACACTCTGGTGATCACTGACCAAATAAATATTTTTGATTCTTTGTGTTTAGTGCTAAGATTGACATTTTTAAAAATTTTATTCCATTGAGAAACAAATATCAAAGAGACAGTCCCGAAACCAATCAATAGGACAGCTTCAACAATCAGTACACTGTACACTGCTATCTTCTTAGTGGTTATCCATAGTGCAAGATGCAGACAGAATATCCCTTCCAAACACCATCAGTACAAATCTTCCTTCTCATTGAACTAAGCGAAAGCAGCTGCACATCTCTCCCAACCATTCTGCACATACAGATACAAAATGATCCTTCCTTTATATTGCCTTTTTTGTTTAGTCCTGTCAGAAATGGACATTCCATTGGCATCCAAAAAATATAGGTGTGTGAATTCAGCAAAACAATCCAACACAGTACAGCAGTCCACAATAGTGGTGGGTCATCCACAGAAGTTGTTGACTTGAGCCCCTCACAGCTCAGCATACCAACAGGACTCCACCTTATCTCGTCTCTGTACCCCTCTGCTGGATGATCAAGACCAAGACAAAGCAAGACCTGTACAACAAAAAAAAAGTAACTCTTGTATCTGACAAGGCCAGTCATTACCCTCAGGATTTATCTTCCAACCCTGTACTGCAGTTTGCAAATGCCCTGTCAGTGCCAGCCATGTGGATGAACCATGGCCACCACTTGACCAATTTGCTTTCTGTAAAGGCCTGAGAGAATGCCCTCTCTTCAGGTGACTTTCCTCAGGCACACCCCACATCACCAATCACGTTGCTCTGGGGCCCCACAATATCCTCGATCAGAAAACCTGGGACACAACTGAGTTACATGATGCTACAATATGGGTTCTCTTATGTCCTGAGTCCTCACTGACCCCAAAAGGCCATGTAAGACTGACATTGTGGCAGCCACCAAAGTGGAGTCACTGTGGTCCCAGTTTGTATCTCTCAGAAGAAATGCCAATGATCTATTCCCTAATTGCCATCAGTACAGTGTGACTGGATGGCCTTTCCTTCATTTCACTCCAGGATTTTGGCAATGAAGTGACCAATGACTACATTGTTGTTAGGGTTTGTGCCAAGCCTCTGAAAAATCAAGAACACCTCAAACCAAATAAATAAACAAAACCTATTGAGCTGTCCAGATAGCCCAGTGTACTAAAGTGCCTGCTCAGGCAGAGCACAATGGCCAGGGTTTCGAACCCCAGCATGCCGTGCTGACCCCAACCCTAGGGCGGCCTGGGAGGGCAATTGAGATTGGGCATGGTGGTGCACTCCTGTAATGCCAGCGCTCGAGAGGCTGAAAACAGGAGAATCACAATGAGTCCAATCTATGTAGTGAGACTAGACCATATACTCCCTGTACTAAATACTAAATACATAAAATTAAAAGACTATGGTTGGATTCTAAATTGTAATATCAATTCACTTATGAGTCTCCAACATGTCAACCAGTCCTAACATCTTATAAACCAATTTCATAAAATGTCTGTCTTTATACACACACATACATATTATACAACCCAAGCGCATATGAAAAAAATATCTTCTCTCTGTCTTCTATGTGTATCTATCTCTGTCTCACTCTCATTTCCTAACCCTTCCATCTTTATCTTTTTATCATGTGTTTGTCTTCTCTCTTTTACCATTTCTTACTTTCTCTCTCCATGACAAAAAGACTGTTATGCTGGTATTATAGACTACTGATCTATGTCAAAGAACATTCTAGTCTACATCAGTGCTTGAGCACCATTCTCTGTATCTTCTAGACAATGCAATAATATATAGGTACTTTTAAACCGAAGTAAAAATGAAGAAAAGGAATAAACTATTCAATATAACTTAGTTGTCTTTGCTAAGGTGTGTCAGTTTTTCTGGAAATTGAGTACCTAAGAAAATTCATTTTTTAATATTGCTTATATACCTAAGGTTAAACATTTTGATACACTATACCAGGAAATATATTTTATTCCTTGATTATGAAGAGCAGGTTGTATTCCACTCTGGGATACTACATGTTGTGTAAAACCAGAGCTTTTAGTTGTAGGTCTGAGTTAGTCTATTTCTTTATGTAACAGCATAACTTGAGTTACTCCACTATTAATGTAAGTGCCAATGTAGAATGTCTCTGTGGTTTCTGTATATAGGTAAACATCTATCTGCCTTGTAGTCCCACAAAGCTACAAGGCAGAAGCCAATAAATAATTTATTTGTGCCAGAATATTAACGGATAAATTTCAACTGGGGGTTCATGGACATGAGCATATCAAATCATATCAGATAAGCTAGACAGAAGAGCTTGCTAAACACATAATACCTTTATACCCCTTATTTGAGACTTATAGAAAAAGGATCATGCCCAAAATTGGCGCAGTAGAGTTATGGACCTTTTCCTCTGGTCACCTACTACTCATGATCTTGCCCCAGAGAATCAGCAAATGAAGACTCTCTGTGGGCCCCTGGGGATTCTGTTTATTGCAATACATGCTGCTTGTGAACCATACAGGACTAAATTTAAGCAGACATTTTGAAATTGTGCACTGTCCTCACTTGTGTAAATTCCCCTTATATCCCAGCAGCACCACATCTCTGCAGCTACATCACTGAGTCCTGGACTGTAGGACCTTCTGCCTGTGTACCAGCCTTCTCTATGGCCCCTTCAAGTGTTGTGGCTTATTTTAATCCTTCCTCAGCTTTGCACAGCCTATATAGAACATAGGCTTTATGATGCTATGCTAAAACTTGCTTTATGATGTACTATGTGACTTATTTTGGAAAACATTATGTCTACTTGAAAAGAATGCTTAGTGCCTTAAAAACATCAATTAAATAGGATTTGAATTATTGCTTAAATAAAATAGTTGTTCTCATCCATTTTGCTCAGTGTTCTTTTAATTTTTAAATGGTAGCAGGAACATATAGCTCAGCAGCACAGTGCCTACCTGGCAAGCACATGGTTCTCAGTTCAATTCCAGTACAAAAACAAAAATTAAAATGGTAGTCTCTAACAATGTGACAACCTAAGAATTAGATAAATTTCCCTTTGAATCTCTCGTTTTTTTCCTTACATTTTCAAAGTATGGTATAACCTATGGACTAATATGATATTTTCCTAATGAATTGGAAGCAATATTTGTAATTATGAATAAAATAGGATAATACAAATATTAATAATAGTAATATTATTCAGTCCTTTTCATTATCTTTAGTACTACACATTCAGAATGATGAGACATTTATATAACAATACTTTCTCATTACTTGCATATTTACACACTAACAGTACTTATATTCATCTTTTAAATAAATCATATTTCTTATTGACAATTGACAATTCATACATGAAAATTATGATAATCTTATTTAACATTTTTCTTTTACTGAAAAAGAGTGTTATTGATGTTTAATTTAGATGCATGTATTACTCATTTTCTTATCACTGGAACAAATACCAACATTGACAAGTTAAAGGAGGAGAGATTTATTTTGCCTCATAGTTTTCGAAGAATTCTGTCTATGGTTGGCAAGCTCCAAGGCAGAAAAGGCCATCAATCACATGAAGGATAGCTGCTCAGCATTGGAAGAAGAGAGAAGTGAGAAGCCCGAGAGGAGGATGTCCCCATGTCACATGCCCACGGTGGCTCCATTACCAACCAGACCTACCTTCTTCAAACAGCACATGAAACTGTGGACTCATCACCAGCTGAATCCACTGTGAGGAGAAGCACCTAACTTATCCAATCACCTTCAAAAAGACCCATCTCTAAGCAGAATACTTTTAGGGGACAATCTAGATCTAAACCACAGTTGCTTGTGTTTCTTAGATTTCCAGACACTAGGACAGACTATTGGGATCCCACAACTTAAAGGTGTGTAATTGGCTCACAGTCTGAGGGGGTGTACTCCATGGCCTGTTGGGTCTAAGGCAGGAGCAGCATGGTTGAAGGTCTTGGATGAATAAAGCTGCTCATCCATGGCAGACAGGAAGCACAGAGGAAAGGGAGAAGCTGTAGAGAGATACAGCCTCCAAAGGTGGGTACCTGAGGCACACATCTTCCCACCTCTACTTCCCACAGATCAGTTACCTGATCAAGAAATTGATCCACTTAAGAAAATACTAGCTCTCCATGATACAGCCACTGTCTAGAATAACCCCACCTATGAAGACAAGAGTTTTGAGGGACATCCTAGATCTAAATGGCAACAATGGAAAATATTTATTAATATTGTTAGCTGTTCTAAGATATTTTAGAAGCAGTTAATAAACACAGCCATAACCGTATACAATGTCTTCATGACCTTTGCCCATATTTCTATTCAGCAATCATTCTTTAAAACAATTAAGTGTTTTTCATTAACATAATTTTGCCTATTACATAATTAATGGAAATGGAATCAACGTACAGAATGATCTGTATGAGGCTTCTTTTAGTAAAATGTGCTTTCAATATTTGCCTATTTTATTATTACCTTTTTATTTAGTTAGCTCAGGGCCACAGGGTCTACAGGCTCTCACTGCATAGATCGGGCTTCCTGTTTACAGCCTCCCAAGAGCTGGGATTACAGGCATGTGCCACCATGCCCAGTCTCAGTCACCAACTCAGCTTGCCCTGGGGACAGGGCTGGCATCATGCCTGAGCCATCTAAGCAGGTGCTTTAGTGGCTGAGCTACATGGCTGGTCCATCCTTTTTTGTTCTCTTAGAGACAGGGTCTCTCTATGCAATTTCAAATTCATAAGAATCCTCCTTCCTATCTCAGCCTCTCAAGTACTGGGATTACAGGTATGCAACACCATGCCCAGCTTAACATTTATTTATTTATCAGTAAAGCTATTTCTGTCATAATAGTGAAAATATTTTTAATTGTAAAATTATTTGTGTAAAAATATTATTGGTACCTTAACATTAATACTATGCTCAATATGCTTCCTTCATTTGTAGAAATAAGGATTATGAATAAGTTTGCTTTGAAGATTTCAGCACAAATTTTTGAATCTATACACTTTTATCACTTTCAGAACAGTATGCAAGAGTGTTGTGCGGGGTAGCTACTTTAACTGATATTTGTATGCTTGACATAATAAGGAACTTCCAGACTCTTTTTCCAGAGTGGCTATTAGTGCTTCTTATGGTTCTTGCTAACAATATACGGACATTCTATGTTTTTCAGAACCCTTGTCAACAATGAAGATTTCCAAAGTCTTTTATTCTGTCCATTCCACTTTGTGTAGTTTCATTTAATTGAGACCTAATTTCTGCTTCAATAATAGATGATAATGTAAGCTATTTCCGTGGTTTTTATTTATCACAGGTCTATCTGTTTTGCTTAAATGCCTCTAAAGTTTATGATCATTTTAAATGGGTTTTACAATTATTTATTTTAAAAATACATTGGTTATATATAGTTATTTTATAAGATATATGACTCACAAATTTCTCCTTCAAACATGTAGTTTGCTTCCTCTTAATTGTGTATTTTAAAGGAATAAAGACTAATTTTATATGGCTCTTGTATGCTGTTTAAGAAATCTTGACCCAAGCTAAGGTCAAATCATTGCTTTCTTCTTTTGGAAGTTACATACTTTCAGTTATTCCACAGCTTGACTGGAGACATATTATATGAATGATGTAATTGTTCATTTTTATGTACATATCATTATTTTAGCAATTCTAGTAAAAAACACTATTCTTTAAGTTGGAATTACTTTTGTATTTTACTAAAAGTTAGTTCATTGGGGCCAGCAAGATAGCTTAGTGGTCTAAAGCACCTGCTTAGGCAAGCTTAGGCAGGCCCAGGGGACTGTGGTTCGATCCCTGGTACCACATGCTGCGCCAGCCCCACCTTCAGGGCAGGCTGAGCAAACAATAAATAAATAAATAAATAAATAAATAAATAAAAAATTAGTTACTCATATTTACATAGGCTTTTTGGTAAAATCTAATATGTTCCTCTTTCCTATATTTCTGTCTTCAGAAACACATAATTGGTCACTGTGACTTTATGTATCTTGAATATTACATGGTGTAAATCTTTAAATTTTTCTATGTAGTCAAATTTGATTACATTTTCTATAAAACGCACTCCAGGAAAATTTGTTCCATCTTCAGCTCATACAATGCTTTTATTTCTGTATTAGTGCATGCTTACAGTACATAATGTTTCCATGTCTTGTGTGGGCTTCACACAAGCACGTAACACCTTTTAATTCACCTTTCCATTTGCTGCTTCTTCTGTCTCCTCTTCTCCCTCCAAACTGTGATCCCCTTACCATTTGAGACAGATATATCTTCCCAATTCCTATCCCTTGTAACCAGCTAGACGATTCCTAGGACCACTATGCTGGGAAAATGCATGGGCAGAGAGATCCACACATAGCTGAGAGGAAACTAGAAAGAGACCCTTAACAGTCCTGAGACCCCAGTGTGAACAATGTAATTCTTCACAGAAAGCAAAAGATTGTATCGCAAAGGTAGATAACAGAGCAAGTCCATAGAAATCTGCTGAGATGTGCTGAGTGTGCTTATTTGATAAAGGAGCTCTGCAGATCCAAATGTTTGCCTTTGGCAGAGTTAGGAATGGGACCAAAGGTGCATGGTGGGTGCATGCCTGTAATCCAGCACTCAGGAGGCTGAGGCAGGGGAATGGTATGAGTTCAAGACCAGCCTGGGCTACAAAATGAGCTCAAGGCCAACCTGAGCAACACACTGAAACACTGTATTTAAAAAACAAAAATGGTACCAAGGACTCTGGGTTTCCTACTGGGAGCCAATAGCTCTGTACTCTGGTCAAGATACAAAAAGAAAAGAAGACAAGTCAGACTTTTTTGGTTGTTCTTTGATAATGGAATCCCTGAGAAAATATTTGCTGGTCCCTTTAGTAGAAATTTTGAACTCATGACTGACACTATGGTCCATGAGCAGTGTGTGGACCCCTGAGTGAGGCTCTTGGCTGTCACAATTGTCAGTGTGCACAGCTCCCACCCCTGAGTCCATTATGCAGCTGAAATGAAAGGTTTTGTGGCTGGTTATGGCACAAAACCTCCCAACCAGCTGAGGGGTGTGCAGCACAAGAGCTAAGTATCCAGGCTCTCATAGTGGCCATAGCCCATTTTGAACTGCCGTGCAAACTACCAAATACCCAAGCAGTTATTCAACAATATACTGTATGGTAATGCTATATTGTAAGTAGGATCCAAGGTACTACTTTGTAAATTCAAGACGTGCTACATTCTCCCCAGTCACAATATAATGGCTCAGTTTGTTTAGAAGACACACACACTCAGACACACACACACACACACACACACACACACACTCAAACACTGATGAACTTCAAGACTTTTAATGCATTATCTCTGGCTGAATACCAAAGTCACTTGCACAGGAAACTCATAAAAATCTCAAACACATTCAAACAACATTAGTTCTCAATAATAAAAAGACACCCAAGATCTGAGAGGCCTGTATAGATTATGCATGTAACAGGTACACCCTGGGTTCCTGCCATTACTTCCCTCAGTCCACCTAAATAGTGTAGCTACTGGAACCAAAGCGTCTTTTGAAGCAGCAGGTTTGGAAATGATTCAACAAGCTGTCACCTAGAGTTGCAGGTGTCCTCAATCCCCATTCTTCCGAAGTAGAATATGTGACAAAAGAAAACTGCCATGATAGTACACTAGCACTGGCATGTGTTCAGTTTTGGACACATTGATGGCCTGGGAGAATCATCAGATGCTGTCCTTTTCAGTCGCATCTTTTTGCTGGAGAGGGGCAAGATTAAATGTCCTGTGTCTAAATCCCCTCATGCAATATTCTCACTTGAACTTTCAAGTCTGTTTGGGGCACATTCATACTCCACCATTACAATGGACAGGCTCATTAGACAGCATTTATCAAGAAGAATTAATAATTTTAATACTGGGTTCAGTCAGAGCCCTTGAGGCCAGTACTGTCTATGAACTAGTGACTGGCTTTCCACAAGGGACTTACTAAGCAGGTTTTGGTTTTTGTGGGTACTTTGGGCCCCAGTACTCAGAGACATGCCTACTGCTATAAACTGAGGTGCACCAACACAACAAGCACACAGGCTCCATTGCAGCACCAGGAGCTGGTGATGGCTTTTAATCGTAATTAGTCTTGACTCACCTGCTCCATTGGCTGGACTATGGGTAGCCTTAAAGCCCACTCCTATTGTTTTAAGGTGTTTCATTGTCACTGCCCCATGGGCACAGGCTTTAGCAGCACCCCATGATTCAGGAGAACTTGTAGCAACTGAGTAACTAGACTATTACACGATCTTCTATGCAGTGACAAGGAGTATAGCAACTGCTTGGTGCCTGGAAAGTACAATTACACGTCTTCCATGTAGGTGCTAGCACTACACCTCTGAGAGCAATGAAAGTCATTTTTATAAAGCCACGAAACTTCATGCTAACCAAGTCCATCCTTTCTTTACAAAGACAATGTGCACACCCTTGTGGAAACACTGGATCTCCACTTTCTATCATCCACAGGTCTATGGAGACTTTGAATGACAGAAGATTTTATGAAACAACTGAGAAATTGCATTAGTACAAGTGACCCTTAAGGCTGCACATCCCCTACACATCCCAATCAAAGGAACACAGTCAATCCTGGACTACAGCATAAGAAACACACTCTACAGCATGTGCTGAGAAGGCCCGGGCTTAGTGAGGGTGGTGGGCAGCAGCACATCGACTGGATCCTATACATCTTCTGTCCTTTGCTTCCTGCTGAGGATGATAAACCTACCTCGTGTTCCTTCTTTCACATGAGTGTGCTCTACTTCATTGGAACCAGACTATTGGCAATGAGTGCATGTGAACATGTTCCCAATGAAACTTTTTACCTTACTTCAAATGTAAACCAAATATTTCTGTGGATTGTCCTCACTGAAGCAAGCTAGCTTTGGTAACATTTCAAAATTAAAATCAGTAAAACCAAAACAGAGAAAGAATGCTATCACATTTAGATATGGATTTCTAAATATATAGACATTTTTAGATTCTGAAAATCTCTGAATAGAGAACTTTATTACATCACAGAAATTTTCTAAATGCACGACAATATTTATAAAAATATTGTTAAATAACATGAAATAGTTCCTGACCCTTGAGCTTTATTTGCTTATTTTCTATTAAGTTATATTGGTTCATTATTTTCACTGACTATTTATAATGTTTTAAATAAAATTCTATTAACATTTGCATCTTAAAGCATATTTTGTACCTCTTTTGCTTCCAGCTTTCACTTGTGGTACAATTCTAGAACACAGCGACATATTCCTCTTTAAGACAGTAGCTTAAAAAATCATGTGCTCCAATTTTTGAATGAAACTGATTATTGCTACTGTGCCACAGTTTGCTCTTATATTAGATTTCACCCAAATTCAATTACACACACATCTTGCTGCCGTCGGATGAACGGCAGGACGAAGATGAATGAACACAGCTGCAGCGATGGATTGATCCCGACATGCCAGCAAGTTGATTAAAGTGTCGACCAGCAAAATGAGCAATAGTATCCATCTGGAACCACTGATCAATTTTTAAATTAACTGCAAATTTTATGAAATACATCCATTGAGTTGAATGTTGCTGATATTTTAGGAATGCTAAGCAAACAGTAAACATAAAGAACTAGTGTTTCTTAATTATTTCAAAAGCATATTGCATCTCTTGTACTCATTTCTAACATTTAGGTTTGTTTCTTACAAAGTAATAAAGTGTACTTTAAGTTAATGAGTACCTGATCCTAATCAGGGAATAAATGATAACGTTTATGAGTTGGAAAATTTGTATTTATAAAAGGTACCCTATGCTATTGGTTAGTGGTGGCAGTGAAAATGTTAAGAGATGTTTTGTTAAAAATTTTCATGAGCTTCCACTGGGAGGGTTCATTATTATCATTGCTTTATATTATTTTTACATTGGACCCAGCACAGTGGAAATTAATAGAACACTTCAACATTACAGGGAGTATGTATTAGTATAGTATTGCAATTTAAATTTTCATGAAAATTTATAGAACGTGATAGTATATAATAAAGTTATAAGTAAAGATTAACAGCAAATGTTGGAAAAATTATTTACATACATTATAGAACAGAAAGGTCAGGGATCAGGCAATTGGGACCTGAAGTTACAGTTCAACTGGACTGACCATCAAGGAGCCAGTTCCTTTTATTTATTTATTTATTTATTTATTTACTTATTATTATTATTTTTTTTTTTTTGTGGAACCGGGGATTGAACCCAGGCCCTTGCGCTTGCCAGGGAAGGCTTATTACACTGAGCCAGTTTTATTCACAGTTTTATTAGGCATAAATCAGAATTGTCCAAATTTTGCTTATTCAAAGTCTTTTTATTTTCACTTGGAAAGACAAGTTCCTCATCCTGTCCTGAGTAATGGTTAATACACAGAGGACACCAACAATGGATTTGAATGTTTCTAGAAAGGATTAACTAGGAGCACTGGCATGTGAGACCCTGTCTGTGAGGGGGCTGGGGTTGGTTTGTTTGTTTGTTTGAATGAGAGTTTCTTTTTGTAGGTTTTTGTGCC
This sequence comes from Octodon degus, assembly GCF_000260255.1. Lineage (NCBI taxonomy): Eukaryota > Metazoa > Chordata > Mammalia > Rodentia > Octodontidae > Octodon > Octodon degus. Next base: position 279,833 of record NW_004525025.1, read on the forward strand.
TTCAAGGTTGCCTTATTGAATCACACACTTGTACAACATTGTGGCTTTTATTTATTTATGTATGTGTGTGTGTGTGTGTGTGTGTGTGTGTGTGGCCAGCTCAGCCCACCATGGGGCGGGGCTGGCTGGCATGTGGTGCTGGGGGTTGAACTGCGGTCCCTGTGCTTTGCTAAGCTTGTTCTAAGTAGGTGCTTTGGACTACTGAGCCATCTCACCAGCCCCAACATTGTGGCTTTTAGATAGTCAATTCACCGTTCATTGGTCTATAAAAATAGACTAGCCATATGAATGAATATGCTTTTTATTTGATACAGATGAAATACAATTGGTGAAATCTAAGTTACTTGAATTATTTACCACACTAAAATAATGTCATATGTCATTTACCTCAATCTTTAAGTGTACATGTACCAAAACAGTATACTGTGTCCTTTAAATCTATATACTTCTGATTTGTTATTTAAAAACAATGTTAAATAAAATATTTAGCAATGGTTCTGTGAGGACTATTTTAATCACCAGCTTATATA
>NW_004525025.1:280462-285003 GCF_000260255.1 Octodon degus
TTTTATTTTTAAATATGTTATTGTTTTAAATAGTACTATAAACACTAATAATGAAACATAATGTATGATTGTTAGACATAACTAAAAAAGAGGTACTTTGACAGGTCATTTAACTAAGAGCTCTGAAAGGGATGGATCCTTAGGAACAAATGGTGAGATTCTGGTCACACTACCAGGTAAAGAGTAGTAGAAAAGGTTGATTCTGCTGCAAAAGAACAAGTTAGATCCAGGCATCCTGGAACGGGATTTTAAAAAAGGCAAGTTATTTGTTCAGAAGGAATCTACTCATGTCAATTTTATTATCAGTGCTTCAGTTTCAGTGATCCTACACTGAAATTGCTATTAATGGTATAGTTTGGCAAACATTTTTAAGAAAATGAAACAAAGATAGAATGCATATTATTTCATGGTTTAAGATTAATGCTTTCAAAAGGCAGCAGGAAAAGAATATATATCTGTTGTTTGTTCCGTGTTAAGATACCCATATCTAAGGAACCATAACATGTATTATAATTCACTGCATGATTTAAGTCATTAAACACATTCCTCTAAGAAAATAAAGTTACAGATATTTTCTTAATAATTAATATTAGATTCATTTTTAATTTTAGGTTTCACACTATTAAATTTTTCAGCATATAAGATACCATGGGTTTTTTTTCACTGGTTTTCCAAGTGCACTCCGCAAATGAGCTCATGTAAAGAAATAAACATTAGAGAATAAGTGATTTATATATTTTATTTATAATCATTCTTTAAAAAAGAAAATGGATATGCAGGAAGTATAGATAACTTTCTCAGGAAGATTTTGCCTGAAAATAATTATAGTTGCATTTTGAACTCAAATTGGTGCCACTTCAGAATCTGTAGTAATTTCATTACTATATTTATATTACTTTATCTGATTTCATGATATTTAACTTAATATCAAGTTTCCCAAAATGTATCAAATTTTGATTAAAAGAATGTGCTGATTAGAGACAAATTTAAATGTTAATATCTCAATCGTTATATCACACAGTGTAATGGTCTTGATATTAAACAAATGCTTTAGTACAGAAATCTCATTTCCACTCCGTTGCTTCTGCTCCAGAAGAGACTGTAATGTAACTGATGGGCTCCACAGCAAGCAAGCTTATAATTTATCCATGTCCCTATTAGTTGAAGTGAGGCTCTCAAAGACCTCTGCTTAAGGCTATTCTGCATTATAATCAGATGGAACTTTGGTCAAATTGACATTCTAGCTTCTTATTCCAAAATTTATGTGACACATGACCATATCCAATTTGTAGATAAGATATTATAATAGGAAAAGAGATTTCACAAGTAACAATTCAGCTCTTGGCTTTTCCTGTATGAGTAGTGTGCATTGAAATTCTCATTTGTTTTAGCAATATTTGCTACATAGGAATCTCACTCCTTTTCTTTTCTTCCCCTAGTTAAGTTTTCAACCATCATTACAGGGTATGTGTCAAGCTTAGTATGCCCAAATTTTTAGAATGCTTCCAAAGGGAAAGAAAATGCTGATACGCTTATTATTAGCCTGCTAATAAATGAATATTGATTGTAGATAAGGACTTGTTTTAATAATAAAGCATATCTTACAGTGTAAGACTCTAGCTAATGCAGGCTTTTGAATAGTAGATTCAGACAGTGAAATTACAGTGTAACGCACATAATTAGGAAGAGCAATTATTGACTTATTTTCCCGTTCCACCATTGAGTTTTGCTTCTGCTTTAGTGTACTTTCTTTCCTGTCTGCCTGCTTTGTCCACTTTGCTTCTTACTCCCTCCCATTTAGCTTCGTTCCTTTCTGTCATTCTTCTGTCTTCTTACTTTCTTTTATTGTTGGACATTTTTAGTTGTTTTTGTTTTTATTTTATTATTTTTAAAAGAGACTATAAATTAGAAATAAAACAGAAAATTACAAGTGATACAGATTTTCACTTAACAAAGTAATATGATTTTCACAGTATTTGTTTTGCAGAGTGTTGTCTTCCAAGAAGTTATTCATACTACACAGATGTATGCATGGAAAATTGGAAGAAGAAAGAAAAAAAAGAATAAATGTATAGGAAATTAAGAACACAAAAAGAGAAACAATTGTGAAAAGGAGATGAAACAAATTAAAGCATTAACTGCCTCTTTCCATAGACCTATTGTTGGACAATAATGTTAAATAAAATTTGCACTCATGAGAAAATATTTTCTTGATTATTTTCAGATTACATTTTCCGAGTAATTTTACTTGAACACAATGATATTTTCATTTGTTTAAACTAATGTTCAAAGTGCTATTTTAGTTCCCAATTTTATTCATATTTTCATAAATGTAAAATTTTGAAATTTCTACAAATACTCAACTGAGAATATACTTGTTTTCACAAGGACATATTTTTATGTTGCATCTAAATGATATTTTATGCTAAATTTCATTATTGCATATATCATATGATCTAATTGGAAAGTCAATTAATAAAATAGATCCATTCTTATTTTAACTGTGAAGTCAAAGAAAGTAACTCAGTTATCATTTAATTGAAGATAATTCTTATTAAATGTTATTGTGGATAAGTTTTTCATGAATTAATGCTACAATAACTGGGAATAAAAATACTTTTGTGCTTTTCTAGAGAACTAGAAAGAGTAAGTAAATGATATGCTACTTGCTTTTGATTTTTTAAAATAATATAATTTTCCCAGCATAATAGGGCACACCTATAATCCCAGCACTAGGGAAGCTGCGGTAGGAGGATTGCCACCAGTTTAAAGTCAGTCTGCACTACATAGTGCATAATTTTATATATATATATATATATATATATATTTGTGTAATTTTGATTATACTTCCTGAGAATTTAGGCAAAAATGTGTAGAGATGAAATTTTTAGGAATGTTTTCTTTTGAAAGATGTGATTTTTACTTTAAATTTCTATTATGCTTAAGAGAACAAATGCTTATGCTTAAATTTTCTGTTTTGCTGTCATTATGGCTCACCAGCATAAGCTCCTGGCTGGCAAGCACAAGGTTCTGAGTTTGATTCCCAATAAAAAAATAATAAATTTTCTGTTTTTAGAGCTTCAAATATTGAAAAGGCAAAGATAATTTACTTTTTAAAATAAATCATCCTTAATAACATATTAGGTTACAATCTGATAACCAGGGACTGGAATAGAGGTCAGGGGCAGAACACAGGCTTATCACAAGTGGGCTCCAATCCCTAACAGACTTTATAAATAAATAATAAAAACTGAGAACAAAATATAAAGAATATGAAAAGCAAATTGTTTGCTAATACTAATAGAGTACTTCAGAAATTATTTTTTGAAAACATGTTTCCAGGGCTGGCGAGAGAGCTCTACAGATTAGATGCCTGCTTAGGCAAGTGCAGGGACCGGGATTTGATCCCTAGCACCACATGCCTTGCTGGCCCTGCCCCTGTGCGTGCTGAGCTGGCCACAGAGATCCGGCGAGGTGGCGCACACCTGCAAGTCCTTCGCTGGGAAGGCTGAAAACGGGAGGATCACTATGGGTCAGAGCTGTGTAGTGAAACCCTGTACCAAATACATTAAATAAATAAATAAATAAATAAATAAATAAATAAATAAATATCAGAAGTACAAACATGTTTCCTAGGAGCCCTTACCTTTTCCTGCCCTGGATATTCCTTCAGGTTGTGCTCGGTCACTGCATCATCACAGAAAAAAATTAACTATGTAATATGAATTAGTTAGAAACCGATATGAAATTGATATAGAATATTGATGTAAAACACTATGTTGGAACCACTTTTTAATGATGTAGCAGACAAAATACGCAGTGCCTTACTGTGATGGCTGAGGTCGTCTGAGAACCTGGCTGGCCTGGGACACTGCGGAGAGCAGTGAGCTGCGCCCGGTGCGTCCAGGCGGCAGCGCAGGTGTGGGCTTCGGTCTCTGGACCGGCCCTGTCCTCCCCGCCCCTGTTCCCGATGTGCTTTCCAGTCGCCAGGACTGAAGCCGCTTCTCACTGTGCACTCTTCCCCCGCTGACTATGGCGTGAAAATACGGCAACTATGAAAAAACAGGCTCTTCCTTTTTCCATTGTGTGTGTCAGGTGTTTGGTCCAGTAATGAAAATCTGGTACAATAAACTAATAATCATGACCACTATGAAAATGCAGAGAACCAAAACCATTTCTCATGCTCACTATAAAAGTATAATTTGCCATAAGACTATTGGATTTTTAATGATATAATCAAAGGAATTAAATACTGCCAACATTATTTTGATTCATAGCCTACACTTAAAAAGAGGAAATTTCATGAAACTATAGTAAAAATACAAACTACTTTTTTTTTCTGTGTGTGTATGCAAAAATCATGGAAAAATATTTTTGATTAACTTTTTGACTCTTTCTGGAATTTAGGTTATAGTGGCTATGTTAAACATTTGATTTCTCGGGGCTGGAGAGATGGCTCAGTGGTCTAAAGCACCTACTTAGAACAAGCTTGGCAAGGCATCGGGGACCGCGGTTCAATCCCCCAGCACCACATGCCAGCC
>NW_004525025.1:285126-291470 GCF_000260255.1 Octodon degus
AAAAAAAAAATAAAAAAATAAAATAAAAAAAACATTTGATTTCTCAGTACAGGAGATGTCTATGCTATTTTGATGAATAAGGTGTTTAGTGAAATTATAAATCTAGTACATATAATCCATATAATAAAATGATAATTCTTACCCATTATGATAACTATAATAATACTATGTGCTAATTGTCTTAGCATGGAAAATGATTCATTTCCAGAAGTGGATACTGGAAGAAACACAAAATGTAATGGTATGTGTTTTAAGTCTGTAGAAACCATGGTAAGAAGAGTTGAAAATTATACACACTCCAGACCTTGAAAGCACAGACTGAAGGCATGCCAATGATTCCATAGTGCATATTTTATTATTATTATTTCTCCTGGTTATGTTTATACATATAGAACTACTCTTAGTCCTCTTTTGATGTTTAAACAGAAAAAACAAAAAAGCATCTGATGTTTACTTGGTTGTTAGTTTTAGAGGGGATCTGTATTTTTAATATTGATCTCTTAAATTAAATTAAAGGATCATTTTATAAATTTTTCATTATACAAAAGAATTCTACTTCTGGGTATAGCTGTCTAGATTGTACATAAAATGGTATTCTTTCCTGCCACAAAAGCGTTGCACTATGATGTGTCATCCTAGAGAAATGCAAACCAGTGAGATGAGCCCATTTTACACGTTGACTTCCCTGTGGCCAATCCAGAGAGCTACAACTGACAGCCCAGGGATCGTAAAAGAAAGCCAGTAATTAGACTCTCATGATCTTTGGTGCATTACTTTTTCATAATTGCTATATTGAGGACTAATTATAGTTGGCATTTGTGCCTAATTCATAAGCTATGTTAGGCACATATATTTACATTATTATGTACATTATATATTATATGTTAATATATGTTATATTATATATACATGAAAAATTCTGTACATAATTGTTTCTCCCTATCATTTTGATCATCCAGTAGGGCTCTTGAAACTCCACAGATAAGATTTGGGTCACTAAGTCTAGTAATTGCCCTAATTTATGAAACTTTGACTCTTAGCTTTTTAAATTAGCATTTCATTAAACTAAATTTAACATTTCCTTCTACTTAAAAATTTTAATTGTCACAGAATCTATTGGTTTTACTGTATAGACATAAAATAAATATACAATATTTTTTCGTTGGGGCATAGCTCTGCATCTTACTGATAACTGGAACATTTTTTTATCAAATGTAGGCTGTTACATTTGTTAAAAAAAGATAATATAGCCAGGCACAGTGGTTCACAACTGCAAGGCCACAGCTGAGGTGGCTGAAGCAGTTCAAGGCCAGCCTGTGTTACTTTGTGAAGTCCAGACCAAAATGAACTACAGAGAGATCTTATCTAAAAAGAAAGAGAGATAAAATTATACTTACTCGGGGCCAGGGAGATGGCTCAGTGGAATAAGCACTGACCTGGCAAGCGCAAGGACCTGAGTTCAATCCCTGGTTCCACAGAAAAACCAACCAACCAAACAAACAAACAAAAAAATTACACTTACTCTATACACACCTAAGAACATGAAACAATTTATGGTTGAATTATGCAAACTAAAATGTAACTAACTTTAAAGTTAGAGAAATCCAAATTTATAATTAATACTGTTAACACTCTTCTATCAGTAACTGTTAGAAATATAAGTAAATCTACAAATCATAAACTATTATAAATTGGGGAAATATCAGTTTTATTTTAATATATGCAGAATAATGTACACCTCATACTACGATAATTGAACATACATTATTTTAAGGAACTCATATGACAATATAGTCTACATTCTGGGCTGTAACACAAACAGAAATATTTCAAAAAATGTAATAGCATTAAGTATGTGCTCTTCAACAAAATGTTAAAAATCAATAACAAAATTATATTGGGAAATTTTTCCGATGAGTTAGGTATGTTATGAACATAGAATTTAGGATAATAAGTAAGAAGTACAGTAAAATGCTCTTGACCTAATCAAAATAAACGTAGCACTGCTATGTACAGTAGGCAATGTAGCATACTGCTATGTACTACAGTAAGCATGCTGCTATTTTGCTTACTGTACATACCTGTGCTACTTTCTCAAAAGAATAATAATTTCACCTCCTTCAATGAGGAAAGAAGAAACATCTCATATTTAAAAATCTCAAAACAATCTCAATTTCTACTTCCAAGAATTGGAAAAATAACAAATTAAACCCATAGTAATCAGGAGAAAAAGTATTTATGTAAGAAAAATACAATAGTTATTTTAAGACATCAATAAAATTGATAAATTTTGATTATTTAAATCAGTTTTTCATTGCTGTGAGGAAATACTTCAGGAAGCAGCATCAAAAACAGAAAATAGTCATTATAATAAAGAGAAATGAATTTAGGTCCCAATATTAATAAGGCATTTTGTTAAATTTTATGTATAAATACATAAAATAAAGATAATATCAAATAACTAAACTATGACTTTTCTTTAGGAACCAAAAAATAACATAACATTGGAATATAAAGAAATTAAGAGGCTAAGAAAAAATTCTCTAATGCAAACTTAGTCATCATACAAAAGTATTTGACAAATTTGTAAAGAAAAGACAACATTAAAAGAAAAAGGACAACATAAAACTGACCAAACACCAATTCAAAATTTATGAAATCAAAATATAAGGGAATTTTCCCAAACATTCTAACAGTTTAAACAGTGCATACAAGAAGAGAAATAAACGTATGTGGATATGATCACCAGAATAATTTTATTTACAGAAAAGAAAAAGATCTGTACTGACAAGCTTTCCTATTTTGTAAAAATGATCATAGAATCTTTACAGTCTTTCACAATATACTGGAAATGTTCAGAAACCATGTCCATATACCAGTACACCAGCAAAGAATTTAGAAACTGAAAAAAATGTAATTCACAGTTATATGTAAAACTCTGAAATTCTGCTCTCTTTTGGATCTAAATTGTACCCCATGTGCTAAAGGATTGATTTCCAGCTTATAGACTTTCAGGAAGTGATTCAATTATGAAAACATAGCATCAGTCTCACTTGTGCTTTGATGACGTGATAATTAGATACCATTGCTGGGAGGTAAATATGCAAGAAGTAGAACCTAGATTAAAGAGTGGGTCATAAAAATGTCCCCTGGGAGCATTTACCTAATTCCTGGACCCTTCTGAGGCTTTCCCATTCCTCTCTATTTCCTTTTCCATTGTAATGCAGAAAAAAGACACATTGCCAAGAAGGACTGGATGAAAGCACTCATGAGGAGGAAAGTACTTGGAGTCGGATTGATGACAACATGTCTTTTACAGTAATACTTCCTTAAATTTAAACTCTCAAAGTGTTTTTTTAAAATATTATTTAGACCTTCATGCAAAAGTTATTTTACAACTCAAGACACAACATTCAGTAATAAATTTAGACAAATATTTAGAATATCCCTTGTGCTAAGCTTTGGATGGTCTGTTCAGAGTTCTTGTTCTCTAAAACTGAAGAATGAATTTTAGAAACAATGGATGTTAAGAGTAGAATATAGTTATTGGGGGAAAGAAATCAGCCCAAGAGAGGAAAGAAGGGGATCTAAGTGGGGTGCCAACAACCTGACTTTTCTAGAGATATTTTTTATGGAGCAAAACCATGAGGTAAGGCTGATGTAAGGTGGAAAGCATGGGAACTCACTAGGTGGGCATGAGGAGGGACAAAACTATGGTCCACCAATAAGATTACAAGCTTGAGTCACAGCTTGAGTCTCAGAGGAGGTTTTGTGATTGGGCTTTCAGCAATCCTGGAATCGTTAAGATTCTGCTAGTTGTTAGAAATGGACAAAATGCATTTTGCAAAAATATGTATGAGTGTTTCGGGAGGCTGTAGGAAATGTGATCTAAAATTCCCAGCCCCAGTATTCTTGTGAGCTTCCAGATGGAGTTTTCTGAAAGTGCTGGGCTCCATGTGGCTCTGCCCTTAAGGTACTTTTGGTGGCAGTTTCTATGGCTTTCCTCTTAGGCTGGCTTTGCTCCTTCTTGCAGCTCTTCTTAGATGATCCACATTCCTGACATTTCCAAACTAATGAGGTTGAGGTTTTCACTACATGTTAACCTTCTCACTCATCTGCACACACTGCCCTCCCTGGGGCTCACTGCCTGGCCTTCCATGCCTTCAGAAATCTAGTTTAAGTCCTCTTAACTTTAAAATTCTTTCATTTTGAATGTGCCTGTAAACAATACCACATGGAACAGGCCAACATCTGTTGTCAGCTGGAGCAGTAGCCAGATTTTCTTCTCTCATCTTTCAGGGTTGTATGCCTGGATCGCTAAGTGCTGTGCCCTAATTGTAAATAACAAATTCTGTATAATGCTGCCATTCTGCAAACTGGTGTGGCTGCCACTGCCATTCTTGGACATGGTGCTCTGTGGCTTTCTCCCCAAAATAAAGTCCCTCACACTTGCAGTTCTAAGGCTGCAAAGGGCGGAGACCTGTCACCTCCTGTGATACCCTCTGGCCTCCTTTCCATCCTCTTGTTCCTTAGCAATGATGATCTTCTCAGCAATAACTTTACAGTCCACAGTTTTACAGCAGCTTCCTTTCTGGCCAAACTCTCATAATTTTAAATCACCCTACTCGGTTCTTTGCTCTTCATTCTCAACATAAATCTGACTAAAATCCCCCAACAATAGCCATGCCACCATCTCAATATTTGATTGTCTTATTACTTCTTTTGCAAAAGTAATCAGTCAGTCACACTTAGTCTCAGGCAAAATCTCTGGACATGAGCATAATGTAGACAAACTTTCTGCCAAGCCATAACACACATAGTTTTGAGTCTAACAACAAATGCAGTCCTTCCCAGCAAAAACCTCCCCAGCCTGGTCTTTAAAGGCAGAATTTCTATCAGCCTTCTGCTCTTCTGAGCTCTGACCAGAATCACCCATACAGAACAGCCAAAGGCATGTAGGTAACATCTCCAAACCTTTCCTTTCTCTTTCTATAAGCCATTCCCAAAGGCTCGTAATCCACATGCATATAGTGCCAGCAACAATCCCTCCTATAAGTTTTAAATTCTGTCTTGGTTACTTTTCTTTCATTGCTGGGACAAAATACTGGAAACCCAAAATTAAGGAAGGAAGGATTTATTTAGCTCACATTTATTGGAGGTTTAAGTCCATACTTGGCTGGTTCTAAGGCAGAGTGGCACATGGCAAAGGGCAGCAGTTCATGGCAGTGGAAAACAACAAGATCCAAGTGCACAAGCAGTGGCTGCCACAACAACAGCAGCAGCAGAGAGCAAGCCTTTCTTTTTTCCTCATACTACATTCAGCCTATCTTCCCAGAGTGCTTATAGCCCTCATACCCATAATCCCAGCATTGGATCATGAATTAATCACAACCCCCTAGAAATCTGCCCCATGAATGCATGAGGTTTTGAGGGAACACATAGATACAAACCATAACAAGTGTATAAATGATTAATCAAATCTCATTTTATTCTGAGTTCCAAGGTTTTTTCAACTATGTTCTCATTGCTGAAACACAATATTTGACATCCACAACTTCAAGGAGGAAATGTTCATTTGCTTCTTATTTTGGAAAAGTTTCAGTGCATACTCTCAGTGACTCCAAGGCAGTAAGACACAGTAGAGAAGAAACAGCCCACATCAAGCATCAAACCATAAAGAGACCTCAAGAGAGAAGAGATAAAGATAAACCCATCAATCCCACATTCCTACTTCCCACCTCCTTCCAACACAGTTATAAGCTAATGCATTAATAAGTATTGTACCCCCAGGATCCAGTATCTCTCAGAAGTCCCAGCGATGAGCTCATGAGACTTTCAGGGAACATCTAGATAAAAATCATTATGATGATCTAAGGAAATGGGTACCTTTAAAAGGATTTTGTTATTTTTAATTTAAGAGAATAAATATAAAAAGTTGAACAGAAAAACACTGAGTGAACTAGATAAAATTAAACTAAACTAAATTAAATGTATAACTAATTATGGGCTATGTGCTTTAAACAGCGTACTTCTTTAGTTTAATCAAATACCTCATACATTATAGTCTTTTTTTTTCTTTTTTGTCATTAAAAATTAAATTTGGTCCCAAAAGATTATAAACACAGAACAAGTAAAATATTAATGCATAAATAAATAAGCATGACCTAAATTAGAATATTGCCTTATCTAAATGGGTCATTAACATTTGCAAATAACTTATATGAGAATATCTGGTATAGGATAAATACATCAAAAGCAACATGAGCTGAAGTCAGCTAACATTAGAGAGAGAGACACACGCACAAAAGTTTAGTTAGAAGATTGAACATGTTGAAAGTATGAAA
>NW_004525025.1:297419-304191 GCF_000260255.1 Octodon degus
GGGACTCAGGTCAACAATTTCTGACATTGCCAGTGAAGCAGAAGACCCAATACTATTATGGGCTACTGGACTCTTTTAGAATATTTTGCTAAGTTTACACACCTATAGTATTCAAATAACGGAACTTAACAAAGAAAGGGTATACAGATGAATGTCCATTTTGTATCTTTGAATTCAAAGTGGTTAGGATAGATATATAGTTACATTCTCTTAATGAATAGAGTGATTTGTTCTAATGGTGTTTGTAAATGGGATATCATGTCCACATCTTTTATAGCAATTAATCCCTAGGAAGAATGTATGCAATGTGTTAGTTATTGAAACTGTCCTACCAATTTGATTTGAAACTGTCTCATTGCTATTTGTTTATCAATAAAATTATGGGAAAAAATAAAAAAATTAAATGTAAAAAATATATGTGGTATAAATTACTTGATAGTTCCCAACAAAAATAAAAAGTGCAAAATATCATGGAGACTTTTTCATAGAGAATTGGAACTGAAACTCATAAGAGATCACTGATAACAGAGACAAAAACCATGTTTCTGACAGGGAACTATGCAAATAATTGTGGTTCTCATCGGTGAGCTGACAGGTGACTAGATAGGCCCAATATCCCAAAGACCTACTATTATAACTGGAAAATAAAAAAAGTGTCAACTGTTCACTATAAGAAAGAATAGGAAAAAATATACATGCCATCAATGTAAATGATACTTTGTATGGAACATGAATTTGCCATGTGTGAAGACTGCCCTAGGTGTGACAATTCAAGTGAAGATCATTCCTGTGGTAGACATTTGTTTGTGTTTACATTGTAGCTCTCATGAGTTATTTTTTGTTTTGGCTTTTGTTTTCTAGCCTTTTTGAGATAGTGTCTCATTATGCAGTTCAGGCTTTCCTGGAGCTCACTTTGTAGCACAGGCAGGTCTCCAACTTGCAGTGATCTTCCTGCCTCAACCTCCTAAGGGCTGGGATTACAGACCCACACGATCATGACCAGCTTTCATATGTTTCTATTTCTGATGCTATCTATTAGGTTTTGTAAGCAAGTACATAGCAGATGTGCAAATGTTGGTGTTTATTCTAAATAAACAATATGTGTTCAAAATTAAAAAAATAAATAAAATAAAATTATGGCAGTGAACTCTTACAAATTACAGCGCATTTAATTATGAAAACATCACATTTTAACATAGTAAAAGAAATAATTTGACAACCATTATTCAGATTTTTCACATCACATCTGTTAGAATTGTAATTTATATATTTTCTTTTTTCTCTCATTCATGTTTTCATTAACATTTATATACACATGCATATTTTAGCCTCAACTCAATTGAAAATATGAAAATAAATATAATTTAAAACAAGGAGCATCTCATAAAATTATGAAATATACAAATTTTAAAATAAGCATTGGCACAGTATATTATTCATAGTCTTCCTGTGTATTTATAATTGTGGAATTTGTTATTTAACAAGACATATGTTAAACATAAATGTTGGCAGACTTCTGGGAAGATGGCGGAGTGGTGTGCAATGGTAAATCAGCTTCTTTATGACTCAGAGGTCAGATGCTGGAACTCAGAGATTTGAGGAAGTGGAGAAAGTCAAAGCTTCATCACTGAGATGCACAAAAACTGTGAAGTGAGAATCACAGGCCTTGAGGAGTGCAGGTGGTGGACCTTGATGTAGAAGTGGGTGGTGGCCAGTTGTTTTCTCCCTGACTACAGGCTAATTGGCAAATGGGGTATGTTTCCTGACTCTTAGCTCATGGTCTGAGGAAGGAGGCTTAAGACTAGAGAAATACTATGATGGCAGGGGACCTTAAAGGGCTCAATGGATAATTCTACCTGTGGATTGGATCAAGGGCTATGTTGGGCTGTGTGAGCCGGTGAGTAGCTCCAGTCAACAATTCCCAGGTAAAGGGAAGAACTTGGAGCAACTGCTGCTTGGCTTCTACTCAGGGCTACCAGGGTCTGGGTAAAGCACAGCCCTATTACATGTACAGGGCTAAGAAGCTGAGGTGAAGAAAAAAAATCTGTATTACTGTGGGATGAAAAACTCATGTCAGAGACTACAATAAGACAGCAAGATCACTTCCATGCATTTGAATTGGCTCCTCAATCTATTTCTACCACAGATTTTCTGGATCATACAATATGGATTTGGGCTCTTTACCCCTCCTTTGTCTGTCAGTGACAGCAGAGATGTCCTTAAGTGGACACTACCACAGAAATGTAGGCCCCAGCAATAACTATAAACTTGAAATCACAGAGAAATTTCGCTTTCATCTTTTTTATTATATATTCTTATTTTCCCTCATGTAAAAACACATTGTTTTTAGATTTTCAGTTTAGTTCAGTTTTATTTTCTTCTTCTTTCCTTCCTGTCTTTGAAACGAGTCTCCAAAAACTTATATAACCTTTTGTCTCTCAGCCTTGTTTCAAAACACTTTATCTTCTATTTCTCTGCTTTTTCTCCTCTCTTTTTAAAATTTTTCTCTGCTGAGAATAAAATCACTTAATTAAGGAGACATTTATTATATGCAGTTTGTTGGGTTTTTTTATACTTTGATACACAACTATGTTATTCTTCTGGTTGAAAGCAAATTAGCAGCACAGTGTATCATTTTCTAGGCTGTGCTTAATGTGATCATTGTTACTGACTGTACTTCTTTAGCCAACATGACTTACTTATTCACATCAATTGTTCTTTTTTGTATTACAAGAATGAATTTGTCTAAGGGTCATAAAAAATCACTACCATTCAGTAGCAAAGAACCCGGGGCTATATCAAACATGCAAAAACTTCTCATCTCTAGTAAACTGAAGAGGTAGTACCTTGAAACAGATGAAGAAGGCAAAAGCCAGCTATACCTAGAAGATATTCTTGAAATTTAGTCATTTCTTAAGGATTTTATGGTGCTACAAATAAAGCTACTTACCATAAGCAGTTTAGAAGTATCAACTCAGAAAATACATTTTAGAAAAATAGAAAATGAGAAGACATGGAAGCAAGATACAACCCAGGACCCTCAATTTGAATAAAGCACTCAGGACACATGCTGTAGAACAAAGCTAAAGCCACCCACCTTCTCTGAAGTGGTACAGTGGAAGTAACAAAGCATATGACTGTTGTCTGGACAAAAAATAGTTCACAAATAATTTCTCAGAGAACTAAAGATATGAAGAATATGGTTAGTGAATCTATAGTAGACAAAGCTTAGGAAAATAGAGAGCTTAAGGAGATGATGGAAACAATAAATGTTCAAAATAAAAAACCAAAATAAATTCCATAAAACATGTTTACAGATATCTAAGAGACTAAATATTCTATCTAATGCATATTCATCAGAGTCAAATAATTTGAAGACAAAAATATGAGACTTAAAAGATTAGTTTGCAGTTAGTTATCATGAAAAGAATGAATTCTTAAAAATAGGAAGGGACTATAACATAATTAATCCAACATCTACCAGATGATCTAAAGAGTTACATAACATTGTCTGAAATCCATTAAAAATGAGGAGATAGTGCAAAGGACATAAAAAGCCTGTTCACAAAAAATAATGGCAGAAAATTTAATAAGCATGGAGGAAAGAATTGACAAACAGATAAGTCATATGAAATCCCAATTAGTAATGATTAAAAAAAATCCACATGGAGGCATATAATAGCCAAGGTTGATGAAATTCAAGAGAACAGAAAAATAAAATCTGTTAGAGAAAAGAAAGAAATTACCTATAAAAGAATAAACATTTTAAATGCAAAAGACTTCTGAAAGCAAACACTTAAATCAAGAAAAGCATAGAGTGAATTATTTCATGCCATAAAAGAAAACAACCTCCAAACCAGATGGTTGTATACTACAAAGCCATTTTCCAAAGTTGATAGAGAAATAACCCACTTTCATGGCAAGGAATACTTGAAGAAACTGATGACCACCAACCCAGACCTTCAAAATATCCTGAAGAATATTCTACAAAAAGATAACAAAGAGCAATAATTCCATGAATCTCAATAGAAAGAACCCAGAAAGAAAGGCAAACAGTTAAACAGAGTAGAAAGAAGAGGATCCAACAGGAAAATTATGTGACAAATACTTGCCTGTTATAATCATCTATCTAAGGGGTCTGAATTTACTAATCAAAATAAGCAGATCAAGGGATAAGGTCTTACAATATACTGCAATCAAGAAACACAGTTCACTGAAAAAGGAATTCATAGAAAGTTTTAAAAAATGAATGAATAAATATTTCATGCCACAGGGACCCAGAAAAAAAACAAGCTTGGTTGTTCTATTTGCTGACATAGTGTACTTCAAGATGAGGTTGATGAATAGTGACAAAGAGCACTATGCAGTTATTTAAGGGACAGTACAAGATGAAGAGATAACAATCTAATATATAATATAATATAATAACAACCACATGTATATATTATAGTGTACCAAAGTATATGGAATAAATATTAATGGACATGGATAATCAAATAAGCACTACTATATTGTAATGGGAAACAACTGTACCCCACCATCACAAATAGATCAGCGAGATGGAAGAACAGTGATTTATGGCATTGGCAGAGCTCTCCCAAAAAAATGAACAAATGAACTTAGTAGAATTTTAATGAGTGGTGACACCACATCAGAATACGTATTTCAGCTACACTAGGGATGTTCTCCAAATCAATCACAAACTATCTCAAAGAATGTTCTTAAGTAATTGCAAAAGATTTGAAGTCATCCAACGCATATTATCAGATTATAGTGTGATTGATGGCAAAAGGAAACACAAAGCTGCATGAACATCTAGAAGTTAAATAACCCCCTCTTGAACAACCAATGTGTCAAGATGAAATTAGACAGTTTCTATAATTAAACAATAATGTCAATATGAAAAGCTGGAAAGCAGTCATAGGAGGAAAATTTATATCAGTGAATCCCTTCTTTGGAGAAAGAGTAGTCCGAATAAATGGCCTAATGTTGAAACTAAAGTTATTAGAAAAAGAACAAGTCCAAAGACCATATAAGTATAAAAGCCTGAGCAGAAATGAATGAAATTGCGACTAAGAAAACAATGCAAACAATCAATGAATTGAAGAGTCATATCTTTGAAAAATTAAATAGGTGAACTCTAACCAACCTTGTCAAAAAAGGAAAAGGAAAATCAAGTCCATGCGATTAAAATGAAAAGCATGCAAACACAAGAGACTCTGATGAAATCGAAATCATCAATACCTCCTTCCAGAACTTTTATTTAAATAATAAGGGAAACATGGAAGAAATGAGAACATTCTTAGGTTCCTATTAATTGCAAAAACTGAATGAAAGGATATAAAAATTCTAAAAAACCATTATTGGTCAATGAAATTGATGATGCTATTTAAAAACTATCAACCAAGAATATCTAAATCCTATGCATTCATTGCTTAATTTTTCAAGAAACTTGGTGAAATAAAATATCATCATTCCTCAGAATCATTAATGAATTTGAAGCAGAAGAAATGCTCCCTAATTTTCACCTGGAACCAAGAATTATCCTGATACAACAACCAGAGAAGCATATAAACCAAAAAAAGAACTACAAGTCAATCTCAATAATAGACATGGACAGAAAATTCCTCAATATGATTCTGGTCAGTAGAATGCAACAAATATTCAAAATTATACAACAAGATCATGTAGAATTTATTTGCAGGATTCAAGAACTGTTCAACATGCAAATCCAGAAATGTAATACAGCATATCAACAGAACAAAATATAAAAGGCATAAATGCCATACTATCATCTCAGTACATGCAGAAAAAGCATTTGACAAAATGCTAAGCCAATTCATGATTAAAGCACTACAGAAAATCAGAAAACATAATTACTATCTCAATCTGATAAAAGCCATCTATGTCAAATGAATAGCTAACATCACATTAATTTTTTAAAAAATTGGAATCTTTCACTCTAAAATCACAATCAAGATGAGAATATCCTCCAACATCACACCATTTAATATAGTTCTGGAAGCATTAAGCAGAACATGTATTAAGAGAAAATGTAAAAGGAATATGGATAAGAAAGGACAAATTGATGATTTGTAGATGACAAGATATTCTACAGAGAGGGCACAAAATCTCCACCAAAATATACTAAAATTTATCTAAATTCAGTAACAGACCCGGTACAAAGTGAACACTCAACATTCAAAATTGAACAGCATTCCTGTAAACAAATAGTAAATACACTGAGAGAGAAATTAAGAAGCTAAAACCTGGGCTGGCCTGATAGCCAATGGACTAAAGTTCCTGCTTCGGCACAGTGCAGCAGCTGGGGTTGGACCCCCAGTGTGCCGTGCCTGAGTGGGATGTGCTGAGAGGGTGACTGAGACTGGGCGTGGTGCTATACACCTGTAATCACATCACTTGAGAGGCTGAACACAGGAGAATCACTACATGTCTGATCTACATAGTTACACCCTGTAAACCTGGTAGGCCCTGTCCTAATTACAGAAAAAAGAAAATAAAACATTCCACTACAGTATAAAAATAAAATATTTAGGGAATCAATCTACAAAGGAAGTAAATGATTTTCACATTAAAAATTAAGTTCTCTGAAAAGTAGATCAATGTATAAAAGGATAGCACTTATTCTTGGACTGCAAGAGGTAAAACAGTGAAAATGAACTATATTGCTTTATAGTTGTTATGTGGATTTAATGCAATCCTGATCAAAATATCAATAGCATCCCTCACAGTACTACAAAAAAAAAAAAAA
>NW_004525025.1:304291-305600 GCF_000260255.1 Octodon degus
GCAATAAAGACAAGGCAGGAGGTATTACAATTCCTGGCTTGAAATTATACTACAAGGCTACTGTGATAAAATCAGCATGGTACTGGCAACAAAACTGACCTGAGGATCAATGGAATAGACTAGAAGATGCTGAAGCCCCTACGAACATACTCAGCCACCTTATCTTAGACAAAGGGGCCAAACATACTCACTGGATGAAAGATAGCCTCTTTAACAAAATGTGCTAGAAAAACTGGCTCTCTCCATGCCGAAAACTCAAACTTGACCCAGGTCTATCACCATGCACTAAACTAAGGTCAAAATGGATTAAAGATCTAAACATTAAAGCAGAGACACTAAATCTGCTGGAAGAGAAAGTAGGAGGAACTCATGAAGACATAGGGGTAGGCAAAGAGTTCACGAACAAAAATCAAATCGCATGGGAAACAGCTGAAAAAATTAAATACTGGGATCTGATCTTACTGAGAAGTTTTTTCACATCAAAAGAAATTATCAACAAAATGAAAAGACAACCCACAAATCTGGAAAAAATCATGACAAATAAGTACTCAAAGTTCTGTTCTCTAGAATTTATAAAGAACTAAAAAACAGAGACGCAGAGTGCAGGCCTGGCGAGTGAGTGAGACGACTGGGGCCGCGGGATCCTGAACAGACCCAGAGCGCAGGCCCGGCAAGTGAGCGAGAAGACCAGGCCACTGGATCCTGGAAAGACCCTGAGCGCAGGCCCAGAGAGTGAGAGAGATGACCCGGGTTGTGGGATGCTGAACAAACCTAGAGCACAGGTCCAGCAGAGTGAGACGACCTGGGACCCTCCAGATCCTGAATAGACCAGGAGCGCAGGTACTGCAAGAGAGTGAGATGACCGAGGCCGAGGGATCCTGAATAGACCCAGAGTGCAGGCCCAGCACGGAACCCTTCAGCAGAACTCCCTGCAAAGAGGCTAGAGGCAAGACCCACCAAGCTGATTCAGGAGCAGAACATCTTGTCAGAGAGACAAAAAGGGTTCAACTCGAACGGCTGGAGCAGAAAGAAGTGGAGCACAGCAGCCAAATCCAAACAACACTCACCTGGAGGAATCCGAACTTCATAGATCCAGACCTGGTGCTAAGGTAATAAGTCTATCTAAGCTCTACACCAAAGGTCAGACAGAAGACAGTGGTTGTCTTAGTTACTCTTCTCTCGTTGCTGGGACAAATACCCGACACTCAAAATGAAGAAAGGAAAGGTTTATTTAGCTCACAGTTACTGGAGGTTTCAGTCCATACTCAGCTGGGTCCAACGCAGAGCAGCACAGAGCAAAAAGCAACTT
>NW_004525025.1:305700-310665 GCF_000260255.1 Octodon degus
TTTATTTATTTTTTGATATTTATTTAGTACAAGGTCTACAGGGTCTCACTACACAGATCAGACTCATAGTGATTCTCCTGTTTTTCAGCCTCTCACACTGGAATTACAGGAGCACGCCATCACACCCAGTCGCAATCACCCTCTCCGTGTGCACCGGGATGGGGCCAGCACAGCTAGCCAGGGATCAAATCTCAGTCCCTGTATGTGCCTTAAGCAGGCATTTTAGTCCTCTGAGCTATCTGGCTGGCCCAAAATAGCTTCTTTAATAAATGGTGCTGGGGTAACAGGCATTTTACATGCTTAAGATTAAACCTAGACACATATCTCTAACCATGCACTAAACTAAAATAAAAATGGGCAGAAGATCTCAATATTGAATCAGAAAATTTGAATCTTCAAGAAGGCAGAATAGGCAGAACTCTTGAAAATATAAATTTTATCCAGAGACATTATAGACAAAATGCTGATTGAACAGGAAATATTACAAAAATATCAAACACTAAAGCCTCATCATATTGAAAACAAATAAACAAACAAAGAATACTTCTCACAGGGAACCACCAAAAGGGTACAGAGACAATTCAGAGTGGGAAAATGTTTGGCTAGCTGTTTGTTACATGAAGGATTAATGTTTACAATATATACAGAACTCCAAAATATTAGACCTTCCCCCAGATGTAAAGACATAGTCCAAAAATGGGCATCTAAAATCAATAGGTACTCGTCAGATGACAATGTACAATTAGCAAATAAATATATGAAAAACATGTGCAACATTGTTCATTCAAAAGATATAAGTTAAAACAAAACTATGTTTCCTCAATATTAGGCAAATACATTCCATATTCCAAGTCTATTCCATAATTTAAAAAAATATTCTTGACACACAACGTTGGCAGGCATAATGGCCAGAGCCCTAAGACCCAGTATCGGGTGTGTGGAGAAATCGGTGAGACCAGCAATGTGCAAGTGTCTGAAGCAGCAGCAAGGAGCCAGCAAGGGCTCTGAAGAACGTGAGCAACAGAAGACCAGTCCAGTCCCCACCTCCAGAGACCAAGATCAGTTCTACACCGAGCTCAATTCTGAGAGCAAACCTGGCGAGAGTACACAGCATATTTCTGGGCTCTGATATCAACACTATCACAGAACTGTAAATATAAGAGGTATTTTAGTGCTTTTATTCTCTCTTGTTTTTCTGATTAGCTATGCCTTTTTGTCTAGTTGGAAGTTTCTCCCCTATTTTATGGTGTAAAAATCACCACCAAAAAAATCAAAGGATTGGGTACTGAGCTAAATAGTAACTTTGCATCCTTTACAAATTGGGAAAGTAAATTCTTGGGATTCCTTTAAAGAACCACCTACACCTTGAGGACTTATCTGAAAAAGAGATATCTCCTAAGGAAGTCTCAATACTAGTGATAAAGCAATAATAAGAAATTGTCAGACATCAATGTAGAAAACAAAATAAATAAAGAAGAAAACAGAATATGAGAAGATGCAAAAGCAAAATACAATGCCAGACCACCAGCCCATCCAGGACAAGCTCAGAATACGATATAGATAATATTGGAAGTCAAGCATTGAAAACTTATTAAATAAGAGCAACACAATGGAAAAAAGCAAGTTTAAAAGACTGCAAGGAAAATAATGTCTTGGGCACAAAAAGAAATAAAGCTTAAAATTGAAGATATTAGAGAAGACACTGATAAAATAATAGATGCGCTTAGACAAATGATGATAACAAAAAATGCCCAGCACAGGAAATAAATGGAATCCATGAAACAGATCCAAAAATAAGTCCAAGAGGCCAAAACTTCCATTGAAATAATATGCAACACATTGAAAGAAGGAGAGTTTGGAATATCAGATCTCAAAGGCAGAATGACATTAGTGAACAGGGAAAAAACATATAAATAACAAGCGACCAAGAAAAGTCAGACCAAAAGCTACAAGATGAAAGAAATAAGAATAAGATGTTTGATTGCAGTTAATGAGAAAATGAGGCAGCCCAAATGCCGTAAAATCTCTTCACAAAGATAATGGCAAAAACTTCCAGCATGGACAAAGAACTTGACATACAAACAAATGAAGCATACAAAACTCCAAATAGCCATGAACAAAATAAAGACAAGCAGAGATATATAATAATAAAAACTCCAGAATTTCAGCACAAGATGTTAAAAGATGTTAGAAAAAAAGAAACTAATCACCCATAAAGGAAAGCCATCAGAATTTGACAAACTTCTCAATACAAATCCTCAAGGCAAGAAAAGCTTACAGCAAAGAATTTCAAGTCCTGAAAGAAAACAAATTAAACCCAGACTAGAATATCCTGCAAAACTATCTTTCAAAATTAATGGAGAAATAAAACATTTCTATGACAAAAAACAACTTTAAAAATTCGTGACCACAAAAACAATTTTACAAAGAGTAAAAAGATATTTTAGATAGAGATAAAAATGACTACATTCCAAGACAACAGCAGGAGAACATCCAGGTATGACAAATAATTAAATAGAGTAAAAGCACAGAACCAACAGCAATAAAATATGACAAAGATAAGCCAATACATGTCAGTTCTACAAATGAACTCAATTCATCAATCAAAAAAAAAAAAAAAAACCCAAATGACAAAGTAGATCATGAAACAAAATCCAGCATTATGCTGCTTACAAGAAACACATTCAACTCAAAAGTAAATTCATAGATTGAAAGACAAAGGATGGAAAACAATCCTCCACAAAAGAAGAACTCAGAAAAAAGCAGGGGTAGTTATTCTGTTTGCAGATAATGTGAACTTCAAACCAAGAATGAGAAAAAGAGATAAAGAAATTCATTATATGCTTGTTAGGGTTTAGTTCAACAGGAAGTGGTAACAATTGTAAATATACATGTATCAAATGCAGGAGCACTCAAATATGAAAGAATTATTGATATACATAAAAAATCAAGTAAGCAATAACACAATTATAACAGAACTTAACATTTCATTGTAACAAAGAGATAGACCAACTATACCAACATAAACAACAAAAATAACAGAACTGAACCAAATCTGTGAAAAGTAGAATTAGATTTTTTCAGAATGTTCATCTCCACATCGTCAGAATACAAACTCTTCCTAGATGCACATGGGACATGCTCTAAAATAGACCATATAGTAGCCCACAGAAAGTGCTTAGGTAAATGCAAAGAGATTGCAATCATCCCTTTCATAGCATATGATCATAGGGCAATGAAATAGGAAATTAATGGGAAAATTATTTTAAAAAGTGGAAATTAAATAAAACATTTCTAAACAACAAATGAATCACAAAGGAAATTAAAGAAGAAATCACTGTAGGCAAGTATAATCCTGATACTAAAACCTGAGAAAGGTACAATCAAAACAGAGAACCGCAGCCCCAACTACCCAATGAACATAGATGCAAAAATCCTGAATAAAATACCAGCAAACAGAATGCTAAAATTAATCAAGATTATACATCATGACCAAGTGTGATTCATTGCAGGGTTGGTTGAACACATGAAAATCAATAAATGTACAAAAAGTGAAAACCTTCACTTCAAAATCAGGAAAAAGTCAGTGATGTCCTCTATCATCATTCCTATTCAACATAGTTCTGGAAACATTATCTGGAACAATAAACAAGTGATAGAAATAAAAGGAATGATTGGAAAGGAAATAAAATTTTCATTATTTGCAGATGACATGATACTCCACATAGAAGACTCAAAAAACTCCACCAAAAGACTCGTAGATTGAATAACCACATGCAGTAGCACAGCAGAATGCAAAGTCAACACTAAGAAATGAATAGCAATCCCGTACACAAACAACAAATTTAGAGGAACTAAGGAATCAACATCCTTTCCAATAGCATCCAAAATTAAAATACTTAGGAATAAAACTAACAAAGGATGTAAAAGATCTATGCATTTAAAATAACAGTACTTTGAAAAGGGCAATCAAAGAGGCTATCGGAAGACAGAAAGATATCCCTTATGCATAGATAGGAAGTACCAATATTGTAAAAATGGTTATATTTCCAAAATTGTCGTACAGATTTAATGCAATCCTACTCAAAATACCATTACCATGCCTCACAGATCTAGAGAAAACATTTCTAAAATTCATCTGGAGGCAAGAGAGACCTATAATATCAGAATTAATTCTGGGCAACAAAGATATGGCAGGAGCCATCAAAATTCTTAACTTGAAATTGTACTAAAGAGCTACTATCATTAAAAGCAGCATGGTTCTGGCAAAAAACAGACCTGAGGATCACTGAAACAGATTAGAAAGATGCAGACACAACTTCAAACACACCCATCAACCGCATCTTTAACAAAGGGGCCAAACATGCTCAGTGAAAGAAAGATAGCCTTTTTCATAATGGTGCTGGGAGAAAGTGGCTCTCCACATGCCAAAGAACCTATTCCCATGTCTATCATCTTGCACTAAACTAAAGTCAAAATGGATCTAAATATTAAAAATGAAACACTAAATCTACCGGAATAAAAGTTAGGTGGAAATCTTGAAGACACAGATGTAGGCAGAGACTTCATTAACAAGACCCAAACTTCAGTGGAAATACTCAAAATAATCATCAACTGAAATCTCATCTTATTGAAAAGCTTTTCCACATGAAAAACAATGGCCAACAGAATGAAAACACAACTCACAGTGTTAAAATTTTTCAGCAAAAATCCCTCATAAAAGGACTTCTATCTACAACATGTAAAGAATTGAAAAAGTCAGACCCTCCCAAATTTAAAAAAAAAAAATTCAAAAATAACAATAAGCTCGTTTTCCAGATGGTTAACCACCTAAGTTTGCAGACCAAAATTAGAGAAAAAGGAGGACTGCAAGGAAAGCCAACATTTTGGCCCTAGCCTTCTAAGGTCAATTAAGACTCAGGACATATGAGAACTTGTACTGTAACGTCATGTACCTCGGTAGTG
>NW_004525025.1:311740-315970 GCF_000260255.1 Octodon degus
ACAGAAAAAAAAGAAAAATAATCCAAAAATGGGCAATTGAAATGAATATATACTTTTCAAGAGAAGAATATAGATAGCAAATAAATATATGAAAGAAAGTTCAACATCATTAATAATTCAAGAGATACAAAGTAAAACAACACTGACATTCCATCTCTTCCGGAAAAGAATGGGTGTCATCACATAATCAACCAATATCAAATACTGGATGGGTTTTGGTTAAGGAGGCACTCTTCTTCAACTTTGGTACTAGTGTACACTGGTGCAAACACTGTGAAAATCAGTGTGGATATTCCTCAAAAACCCAGAATTAGAGGTCCCATTTGACCCAGATAGTCCCTTTCTGGTTATCTTCCTGAAATGATTAAAAGTACCATATCACAGTGATATGTGTGCACCCATATTTATAGGAGCATAATATGCAATAGTTAAACCTTTGAAATGACCTAAATGGCCATAAATTGAAAAATTAATGTATTTTTATATGATGGAGTACTATTCAGCTATAGAGATAAATAAACTTGAGGCTTTTATAGATAAATGGATGCAACTTGGGACCATATTTATAACTGAAACAAATAAATCTTGCATGTGTAAACATCATACTGTCTCCCTAGTTTAAGAAACTGAATAGTAAATAAGATCCAATATGTTCAACAGACATTGTGAAAATGGAAGAAACTGTTCAAAAGGGGAAAAAATCTTGGATGGTGGTAAGGAAAAATGAAGGAAGGGAAAAAGAAATGCAAGTATGTATTTGTGTTATTCTGTACTACTAATTTCTATTAGTTTATTGAAAATAAATGCTTGTGTTTATATCATCTTATCAATTTTTTATGCTTATATTTTGTAATCTGAGCAACCACTTTGATGACAACTGTAAGCAATGTACTAACCATTGTTACTTTCCTACTATCTTGTTTTGAAATTTTGCATCATTGCTTTTTCTCTTAAAAATAATGTTCTTGGATGTTGAGAACTGTATTGAAATCTGGTGGAGGGATGATCATATTAGAACTCTGTAAAGAATAACTTCTTTCACAGACCATGGCCAGAGAGAAAGACAATGTGTGTTCTAAGTATAGGTGACATGAGCCAGGTTAAAAGGGCCCAAGAATTCAATTTGGAGTTTTCTCCATACTCCATCAGAACAGGTAAACTTATGAGTTCCCTGTGAATACATAAGTACACTGACTGCTCCTAAATTTTAGCTGAGCAGGCATGGTACTCCCATTTTGTTTGTAGTGAGTGGCTAAGGCTGAAAATTGGTCACATGTATGGGGGCAAGGCAAAACCTGTTAGAGAATGAAGAGTACACAACGCAATCGGTCTACTTCAGTCCATTTCCTGAGCCATTTCCACCATTAGTTGCCAGGCAGTCCTGTGTCTTGTGACTCTAACCTGGTGAAATGTATAAATAAATAACCCTGTGTTAGTTGAGCAGTTCCTTTCCTCCCATCTGGACAGGGCAGGCTCCTCCTGACCTCAGCTTTGGTCTCTTACCTTTTTTTTTTTTTTTTTTTTTTTCAGAACCAGGGATTGAACTCAGGCCCTTGCACTTGCCACGGAAGCACTTATTCCACTGAACCATCTCCCAGGTACCCCTGGCCTCTTATCTTTTCTCAATCTCTTGCCATGTTCCTCCAGAACCAATGAGAGCTGGGCAGGTATCAGTAAATGGTGTCTGAACAGAAATCTGGGTAAGTAAAAACAGCGGGAGAGGGAGCACCCCTCATAGTACATCAAATAGTGAGAAGTACATTGGTAACACCAATAATTCAGCACATGTGTGCCTTGATATTTGCATTTCGTTAGGTGCAAAAATTTGGGAAGAAAAAAGGATTAAAAAGCCAAAAGAAAACAAAGATATATTGATTTTCCAAGTAATAAACATGGACAGAGTTCAAGAACCACTGACATGTCCGCATGTAGTAGTATTTGTTATTTGTTTGATACCTGTATTTACAATCCTTTCATGTATTTTTTTCCCCATGTTCACAGGCTTATATTTTAAAAAGTATTGAGACCTGTGGAACCTTAGGTACATTTCACGTTCCTCCACAATTTAAAATTATACATCCCAATCCAAACAATGAGAGAGTCTATTGTAGTAAATAACAGAAGCAATGGGAGAAATGTCAGGAATATTTTCTGCCTATGGAAGTTTAGATGAGATTTAATGAACACATTGCATGAGTAAAGTTGTGCTGTGAGCCTTCCACGGTGTATCACAAACTTGGCTTCAATGAGCAGTACAATAAAGCAGTACCTGAAACATCAGAGGGGTGTTTTCAGAAGAAATGTTCAGGCTTGCTCTGGTTAGCAATGGTTTTAGTTAGAAAGTCAGTCCTCACATTGTCAACATTTGACACCAGAATGGAGCCCTACTCGGGAGAGGTGTTGGATGGATGCACATTCTCCTGCGTACACGTGCTCCAGGACATCCAGGTCCCTGGCAATCCTAGTTCTAAAGTGATCAGAATAAGACTGAAGATTAGGACCAACAGGGTTTGAAAGTTCCTGGGGATTCAAAGTTCTTCCAGAACCACTAGCTTCAAAAGGCAATCATACCATCAGCTGCAGAAAGAACCGGCTCTCTTTTTCCGTTCTCTTCCTGGGGAGCCGCTTCTGTTACCACTGCCGCTACAAGTCTTGAACTCGTACCTGAGTCCACGTCAGGCTCATCCTCTGGCTTCTGGCTGCTCAAGGTGCTGGAAGCTCCCCAAAAGTTGAGAATGATTTTTTTTGGGGGGGCTGGCTCAGGCTGCCTTAAGGGTGGGTCTTATAATGCAGGTGGAGGTGGGGATTGAACCACAGTATCCTGCAGATGACTGCATTTGCATGAGCAGGTGCTTAAACAACTGAACTAATGGGAAGGACCCCTTGTGTAGATTTTTAAGGGGGTTTTCACAACTGTATAGGATTCAGATCACAGTATTATTTTAAAATCAAGTTCAATTTACTTTTACTATTTTTTAGATAAAGTTAATCTAGCTCTCTCTAATGTTCAAAATTCAATTACAAAGACAAAAGGGGAAATCAATCACTCCCATTGTACTTGGTAGTGTATTCTGTTGTAATTCAATCAGGTAAAGTAAAGAAAAGCTGATTTGAGTTCAAGGATATGTTTGTGTTTTTCTAGAGCACATGGTCCAGTCATGTCATGAACCTAGATCTGGAAAAGTGGATTCTACCTTTCAAGATGTTGCGACCTCCTATGACAGTGACATCTTGGAGACAACTCTACAGATGATGGCTGGCACTGACAGAAGTACTAAGAGGTGCTGTACTTGGTTCTAAGGTAATTCCTGAGGAGACTTAACTGACCTTGATAGGGTGTAAAATACTAATTCATGTAGGTCTCACCAGCTTGATCTTAATCATCCAGTAGAAAAGTATAAGAATAAGAAAAAATATTGTCTACAAATTTCCTCTAAACAGAGCTCATCTAAGCTCAACTGAAAACCTATTTCTTAAAACTACAAAACAGAAAATGGAGAGTTATAGGAAGTGACTGAGGCTGAAAGCTGGTCACAGGGTGGAGGCAAGGTAGGGCTGGTCGGACAATGAAGAGCACCTGAGGCACTCTAGCTGTTCAATCTAGAAAGACACTGTGTCTGAGATGTTTCCAACCATTAGTGTCATATCACTCTATCTTTGTCAAATGTATAAATAAACATCATCATTAAAGTCCAGCAGTTCCTTTCCTCCCATCTGGAGAAAGCAGGCATTTATTTATTTATTTATTTATTTATTTATTTATTTATTTAGTTTGCTAATGGATATCAAATTCGAGACCTTATACTTGTCAGGCAGAGGCTTACGCCACTGAGCTATAGCCCTGGTCCCCAGGCTTTTATTGCTCAGTCCCCTCACTGTTTTTCCCTGGGATCATTGAGAGCTACACAGGAGCAGCAATTGTTAGCCTTTTCCTCAGTTACAAAACATTAACTTTCTAAGCAGTTTTCCACTAATTAAAGCATATCCTGAGTACAGTCACCATTCAGGTAGTAAAGATACCTAGTGTTTAATGTTTATTTTTCTAGAATTTGGCACTCTAAATCTCTTCTTAGGCTAACACTTTCATATTTGTATTGCAAATATTATTTTATTACATTTTATTCAAACTTGGTTATAACCATAGTGTGTCAGAATTAGAAGTCTAAGATACGTAAGGTACATATGAATATTTTCAAAAAGTTACATTATAATTACATTAAAATTAACAAA
>NW_004525025.1:316140-317045 GCF_000260255.1 Octodon degus
TTTTTTTTTGCACAACTGGGAATTGAACTCAGGCCCTTGCGCTTGCCAGGCAAGCACTTATTCTACTGAGCCATCTCCCCAGCCCCTTGAACATCATGTTCAAGTTACACTTACTTACCTCTACGTTAAATACACTAAGACTTGAACACACATTAAATATTATCGAAATATATTTTCCACACAATTGTAATGTATCACATCCTTGTAAAACATAATTATAAATTTAAAAAGCAGTTTGATAATATAAGCAGCATTAAATTATTATATTGATGAATATAAATCAACTTTTTAAAAGAAGCCATTTGTAATATGGATTTACATGCTACTCACTCTTTCATTATTATTGTACTACTGAAAAATTCAAAAAAGAAATATAAATAATTTTTGTGATGTAAAATTTTCTTTAGTTTTCTGAATCTCAAAACAATATACCAAGGCTTACAGAACAATCTACTGAACACACTTTTGTTGGTATTACTTTTACTGTTCTATGTATATGCATAAGAGAGTAGATAAAAAGGTATCTTGTCTTTTCAAGTAACCACCATCCATTCTATGCTTGCTAAATTATTCAAGAATGGCATAGTCTGCTGCATTAATAATTTATTGCTACACCAAGAGACTATGTAAGATAAAATATAACAGGCAAAAAAAAATCAAAGTTTTGTCAGCTTTTATGATACCCATTCATCTGGTTTTGTTGTCATTAATCATTATGTCACCTTTGGTAGGATACATGTTCAGAAGCAGAGAGGCCCCTGCTGACATGCAGGACCCTTCCACTGTAATAAAAAGACATTTTCCTTACCATATGATGCAAAGAACAAGAGGTAAGTTTCAATATTGACTTAGGAGTTACTATTTTTTAATAAAATTATATGGCTTATTTTTTCAGTTCTATGTTT
>NW_004525025.1:318870-319722 GCF_000260255.1 Octodon degus
AAAAAGACTAATAGAATGTACAAAGAACTAAAAAATATTAAATTACCTGAAATTAATGACTAAGTCAAAAAACATGTCAGAGAAATGAACAAATATTATAGAGGAAAAAGTACAAATGGTCAACAAACATATGCAAAAATTCTCCACAAATCTAGCTATCATAGAAATGAAAATTAAAACATCACCAAGAGTCCATCTTATTCCAGAAAAAAATGTCAGTCATTAACAAATCAAACAGTAGCAAATGCTGATGAGGCTGTGAAGAAAAAGGAAAGCCCAGCGATTGGGGAGGTAGCTCAGCGGCATTAGCACCTGCCTGGCAAGCTCAAGGTCCAGAGTTCAATCCCCGGCACCACAAAAAAAAAAAAAAAAGGAACCCCCTTTCATTGTTAGTGGAAATATAAACTAGTATAACAATGTGGAAATCAGTGTGGGGACTTCTCAAAGAATAAAAATTGGAAGTTCTATATGACCTCCAGATCCCCCTGCTATGTATTTTCCCCGAAGAGCTTAAGACTTTCTAGTACAGGAATACTAATGTTTATAGCAGCGTAATTCTGAATAGCTAAATCCTTGAAACAGCCTTTATATTCATCAATGGGTAATCAGATAAAGAAAATGTGCTATCTATATATAAAGACATAGTATTCTGCTATAAAGAATGAAGGTTGGATACATTTGTAGGAAAATGGATGCACCCGGAAAATATAATGTTGAGTGAAATACACCAGACTCACAAGCTTAAGTGCCATATAGTATCTCTCATTTGAGTGAGCCTAAGGATAGGTAGAAAGGCACAAGTAGGTGGGTCCCTTGCAGTATGGATATACAAGAATTCCAAGGGGAAAGGAG
>NW_004525025.1:333541-334756 GCF_000260255.1 Octodon degus
TGCTTTGTTAATTTTTCAGATTTAACAAAGTAATTCTGCCCACTCACTTCATTAAAAGTCATGTGTCGCATACCAAAATCAGATAGCAAAAACCACATCTGTCACCTTTTCAATTAGGTGTAGAACGTGACTGGATCTTATGAATGGAAAATGAGTACAAGTTAATGTCACTCGATGGACATTATGCTTAATTAAGTAGATATTTCTGTTCATTTCCACCCCATTAGAAATTTAAAAGCCATGAATCAAGTCTGTTGAAATGGCAGAATGGAAATTTTTTTGTCCCTGAGACAAATGCAGAGGGAAGATTTCCATGAAAGACATGAGGCAGATTTATTCTTCTCGTACTTTCTGTCAGTAAATGTGTTTGAAAGATTTTTTTTGCTTAATACAGAACCCATTACTGCAGCACTTTTAAATAACACTAAACTTTTTATTAGGATGTATGTGCTACCATACAAAATATTCTAAAACATGTCAGTTACTGTGTAGTTGGAATAAGCTTAGCAAAGGGACAACATTTTTAAATTTGATTTTAAAAATTAATGTTTATGGTACACACTGTTTATGATCATTTTGGAGGATATTTACATATATGTACATACCATAGTTTTTTTTCTTTTCTAAATTAATATTTTAGTTTATTGGTACATGTATATAATCCATACCACTTACATTTCCTTGTGGGAACTTGGGACATGGGCATAACACATCTTAACTCTTTCTTCATCCCTTTTCACTCCCTCTCTATTTCCCCTCCTCCTTCTACCTACTGAAAACCTTCCCATTTGAAAAGCACGTATCTCCCTACTTCTTATTATCTATTATTTTGCCCTTTATTTTTACTCTGTGCTTCTTAATTAAGAGAAGCCATGCAGTATTTAATCTCATGTTTCTGATTTATTGCACTTAATGTATGGTCTCAAGGTGGCTCCATTTCCCCACAAATCACTCATCTATGTTCTTGATGGCACAGTATATTTCCAAGATGTGTAAATTCTAAATTTTCTTTATCCATTCATATGTTGATGGGCATGAGAGCCCCTTCCAAGATTTAGCCATTGCAAATTTTGCTGCTATATCCTGGGAATGAATCTATCTCTATGATACGACATATTTAAATCCTTTGGGAAGATACTTAGAAGGAATGGATGGGTCAAATAAGATTTCTAGTTTTAGGTTTTTTGATGTTTTTCTTTTATTTTAGGGAAGGGT
>NW_004525025.1:335156-337690 GCF_000260255.1 Octodon degus
CTTTTCCCCTGCAAACCATGAATACTTCCCCAGGAATAAGGAAAATTGTTTCAATTGTCCGGGTAGCTGTTCCAAGTACTGTGGTTTCAGTTTTTCATGGTCAGAGTTGTAGCAAACCCGCACCAGTTGCATGCGGAAATCCATTATTTGATTTTCCATTATATCCACCCTAATCTTTTCCTCCTCAGTCTCACCACACATGTTGTGCTTGCGGGCGATGTAGCGCAAGATGGCGTTGCTCTGGGTGAGTTTGTTCTTGCCATCCATCAGGTAAGGAAGATTAGGAAAGTCCAGGTTTAGCTTGAATTTCACATCCAGCCATTGGCTTCGATCATAGTCAGGAGCTTCCCCGCAGATGTACCGTTTCTCCTCGTAGGCTGTATCAGTGAACTCCAGGAGCAGGCGGATGGCGTGCGCCAGCCCGCGAATATCCCAGTAACCCAGAACCATAGACGACTTGGAAGACATGATGAGACCGCTCGCTGGTCTTCCAGGCCTGGAGGTTCAGGAATATTAAATTTTAAACTGTAAAACAGAAATACAATATACCAAAGTCATAAGATTTAGCTAATTCATCAGCTATAAAATGACTAGGTTTAAATACTTATATGGAAGTTTATAGTGAAATCATTGGTGTTTTTTCCTTAAAATGCTAAAAAAAGGTAAGCTAATAAAATACAAATCAAATGGAAGTTCACATAAGAGTATTGTTCAATGATATAAGTAATAAACAAAAAAATTAACAAATTCAGCAGTTTGTTTTTTGAACAGAAATAATCATTTAATTAACTCCTAATAACTCTTACCAAAAAATAAGCAGAAAATAAAAACTACCAATACCCTGGATAAAATAATACTTTTTTAAAAAAGAGAATACAAAATATTATAAAAGGAACAATACAGAATTTCACTAATATTGTAATAGTAATTTGACAATGGTTGTCATATTGCATAAAGCTGTCCTCAAGTTAGTTGCTTAGATTACCAGCTATAAGCATGCAAAATTGGTATAAAAAAGTTATGAGAAATTAGAAAGGTGAAGAAACAAAAATTTAAGTATTAACTGCTTTTTCAGTAAACCAGCAGAAATCAGCAGTATAGTTACCCAAGCTATCCTGTGTATATACATGAATCTATCTTTTCCCCTTCTTTCTTTCTTGCTTTCTTTCATCATTTTTCTCATCCCACTTTTTGCTTTCCTTTGAATTGATTCTTCTCTGTCCACATTATCTGTTGTACCTTTCAGGTGTTATTTAGTGTTTCAGGATCCTAGTAGTGAGACAATACAATGTTTGCACATGTGAATCTGATTTATTTAACTTATGACTATTTTCACTAGTTGCATCTATTTACTGATAAAAGCCTCAAACAACTTTTTTTATGGCTAAATGATACTGTATTGTGTAAAAATACCACACCTTTTTAATTAGTTCCTCAGTTAATGACCATTCATTTGGGTTATTTCCAAGATTTAGCTATGACAAATTGTGCAGCTATAAACATGAGTGCACATAAAGCATTGTGATACAATGTTTTGGATTCATCACCCCAGAAGGGAAATCTGGATATTAAATTGAACCTCAAATCCTAGATGTCTCAGAAATATACACACTGATTTCCATAGTGTTTATACCAGTCTGCCCTCCCCTCAAAAATGGAGAAGAGTTCCTTTCCCCCTCCAGCCCTTCCAATATTTACTATTGGTTAACCTCTTGATGGTAGCCATTCTTTCTGGGGTGAGATGAGATCCAAATGTTGTTTTAATTTGCATTTTTCAAATGACCAGTGATGTTGAACAGTTTTTCATATATTTATTTGCAATTTGTTTTTATTCATCTCAGAAGTATATATTCATCAAAGATGCCCAATTTTGGATTAAGTATCGGAATTTTGGGGGCCTCATATTTTTAAATATTTTTAATTATTTATGTGTTCCAAATAGAAGGCCTCTGTCAGAAAGATTGGCACCTATACATTTTCCCCCGATTCATGGATTTTCTTTGTATTTGGTTGGGGATTTCTCTTGATGTGCAGAAACTTCTCAAAAAGATAAAAACACAGTTGTTGATACTTTGAAGTGTTTCCTGTGCAGTTTGGTTTTTTTTTCATGACCTCTCTATCTGCCGCTATGTATTCCACAAGAAGATTTAGTGTTTCTGTGTCAATATTTAAATCTTTGATCTATTTGACTATAGTTTAGTGCATGGTTATAGATATGGGTCTAAATTTAGCCTTCAGCATGTGCAAAGCCAATTTCTTCAGCACCATTTCTTAATGAGACTATCTTTCTTTATTGAATGTGTTTGCCCCTTTCTCAAAGATAAGGTGGATGAGTGTCTTTGTAGCTGTTTCTTCATCTTCTATTCTGCTTCATTGATCTGCGGGTCTGTTTTTCACCATTACCATGCAGATTTTATCACAGTATCTTTGTAGTATAATTACAAGTCAGGAATGGTGATGCTGTCTGCTTTGTATTTGTTGCTCAGTACGGACTTTGCTATTCTAAGCCTCTTCTGGTTCCAGATGAATTTTAG
>NW_004525025.1:338195-341138 GCF_000260255.1 Octodon degus
CTTTTATTTCTCTCATATGATTGTTCTGGCTAATGTTTGCAGAACTATATTTAATAGTAATGGTGAAGGTCAACATCCTTGTCTTGCTTCTGATTTTAAAGGGAAAGCTTTCATTTTTTGTTTCTTTAGTATGATGTTGGCTATTGGTTTGTCATAGATGGCTTTTATCTGGTTGGGGTAAAGACCACCTCTTATGATTTTCTTTCTTTCTTTTTTTTTTCATTCATGGCACCCGTGTGCATTTACTGAAACTCATATATGCCAGCCATCATGCTAGGAAAAAGAAAAACAAAAAATGAATACTACATGTTTCAAGAAATAGCAAGTATACTGGTGAGGTTATCATGTAAACACTTGTAATCATTTCATAAGAACTGTGAGAGAACTATATGCACTCTCAATTGCCCAGCAATGACCTGTGCTTTTCCATCTCTCTTGGTTTTAGTTTTATTCTCTATATTGCGTACTGAAAAGACAGAATATTTGTTTGAATTTGAGGGGAGTTGGATGGAAATTGTTGAAAATGAGTAAATAAGGAAAATGAATAAGAAGGAATTCCACTGTGCTGCCTGACATTGTCCATATAAAACTCTAGAAAACTGTTTATCTTTGCTCCTGAGAACTTTTTTATGACTTTTTTTTCAAAACCAATTACTAGCTCAGTTTCAGTAATTAATACATTGCATATGATTATCATAGTGGTTATTCATTGTACAAGATGCAGACATGATATTCTGTCCACAAACACTATTAGAACAAGCCTCTCTATTCAATGATCCAAGAGAATGCAGCTGTGTGTCTATCTTAATTATTTTGAACATAAAGATACAAAAAGGTCATTCAATTGTATCTCCCTTTTTTGCTTAGTTTTGTCAGAGAAGGGTATTCCATTGTCATTTAAATATTGTAGGTGCCTGAATTCAGCAAAATATTCCATTATAGTCCATAATATAGCCATAACAGTAATGGGTTTTCTGTAATACTGGTGATGACAGAGTTGTTGACTTGGCTCAGTGGAATAAACGCTTGCCTGCCAAGCACTAGGGCCTGAGTTCAATCCCCTGTTCTGCCAAAAAAACAATGTTAAATTGAGCATTTTACAGCTCAGCACATTAATATGGCTTTACCCTCTATATTCCATTCCCACATTTCTCTGCTGGATGGTCAAGAGCAAGACAAATCAAGACTTATATAATAAGTAATATAAATTTGTGTCTGATAAGGTCAGTCAAATCCCCTCAGGATTTAGCCTGAAACCCTGTACCACAGTTTGTATATCTTTTGTGAGTGTCAGTCATGTGGATGAGTCATGGCCATTGGTTGACCAACTTGCTCTCTGTGAAAGCCAGAAAGAATGTTTTCTCTCCATGTGACTCTCCTTAGGCACACTCTACATCATGGATCACTGACTTGAAATTATACTACAAAGCTACTGTGATAAAATCAGTATGGTACTGGCAAGAAAATAGACCTGAGGCCACTAAAGAAAAGAAACAGATCACGTTTACAGGAAAATCCATCAGGATAACAGCAGATTTCTCTTCAAAAACCATCAAGGCAAGAATAGCATGGAGCAAAGTAATACAAGCCCTGCAAGGAAAAAGATTATAGGGAACTACCTGCTCAGGGCCCCCCTCCTGTCCCTCTCTTGGACAGGAGTTTTCTTTCTCTCAATAAATATGTTCTGCTCATTAAAAAAAAGAAAACAAGTTATAACCCAGACTGATATATCCTGAAAACCTCTTTCAAGTACAATGGAGAAGTAAAATATTTCCATGACAAAGAAAAATTTAAGGATTTCATGATGACAAAGCCAAACCTACACAGACTACTAAAAGATGTCCTAGAGAGGCAGCAAAATGACCACAACTCCATGAATTAGAATGGAAAGAACCCACCAAAAAGGTCAAACAATTAAACACAGGAGAATAGGAGGTATAAAAAAAACAATCTTTCAGTTATTCTTTTGTATACAGCAGCAAGATTTTTCCATCAGCATACTCTACAAATGGACTTCTCTGCACCCTATGGGTCATGATTCTG
Organism: Octodon degus; assembly: GCF_000260255.1. Taxonomy (NCBI): domain Eukaryota; kingdom Metazoa; phylum Chordata; class Mammalia; order Rodentia; family Octodontidae; genus Octodon; species Octodon degus. The sequence continues at coordinate 340,239 of NW_004525025.1, forward strand.
TCCAGGTCTACAGAGTGGATATCAAGGAAATAGCAGTAGCTCAGTCCTACAAGTGCACCTGCCCACGAGTAAGTGTTATGGACATTATCCATGTCCATGTCACACTACAAATTTGTGGAATATCCTATCCACAAACTGTAAGAAGTGCTGATCATTTATTTGCCATTCCAGTATTTATCTTATGTTTTACTCTTAGTAACTATTTACTATCATGAAAACTTTTCCTTAGTTCAATTGTTTTGAAACATTAATTTTTAATTAATATTTAATTTTCTGAATATTGCTTAATCTTAATTTTTGTTTTAAGATTTATACTGTATATTTGACTTACAATCTATTTAAAAGACATGGTACAATATTTTCTCCTAGTATTAGAAACTGGAAAAAGTATATTTCCATTTTCCATTGACTTAATATTACTTCTGCCCTATCTTTTATACACACACACAGACACACACACACACACACACACACACACACATATGAAAAAAATATATGTATAACCCAACATAAGATTGATACTGTTTTATAGAAATCTTTAATGACCTTTTAAATGTGTTCATCTAATATATTTTATGTAGTCCTGCATCACTATCATTTAGAGAGCTCCTTTTTTCTTCATCTAGGAGCTAACAGCAACTTCTCTTGCCTTCTGAACTATGCTCTTTGTTATTTCCTACATGTTACATCTGGAGGTATTTGAATATTTCAAATTTATATACCTGGAAAATATTTTACTTTTAGTTTTCAAAGGTATGTTTGCTAAGCATAAAATTCAAGAGGACAGATCTTATTTTTTTCCCTTCTTTCAGTCCTTTAATTAGTCTAGTTTCTTGCACACTTGGTCTTTTTTTTTTCTTCTTCTTAATGTGGAATAAGATACTATCTAATTTTGTTCTT
>NW_004525025.1:341463-344684 GCF_000260255.1 Octodon degus
AAATAATTTATTTATAGTGTTCAATTTAGTATTAGTCTCATGCAATGTAGTCATTTCAGAAATATTACTCTGAAAATCACTGTCTATATCTTATATATTTCACATTTCAGTATTTGTCTACAATTTTTAATATGATATGTAATTATTGATTTTCAATGAAGTTACTGAAAAAAAATAGACCTGAGGATTAGTGGAATAGATTAGAAGAATCAGAAGCCTACAAACACACTCAGCCAGCTCATCTTCAACAAAGGGGCCAAACACGCTTACTGGAAGAAAGATAGTCTCTTTAACAAATGGTGCAGGAAAAATTAGCTCTCTAGAAACCAAAAGTTGACCCAGGCCTATCACCATATACTAAGCTAAAGTCAAAATGGAATAAAGACCTAAATATTAAAACAGAAACACCAAATCTCTGGGAAAGAGGAAGTAGGAGGAACTCTTGAAGACATAGGGGTAGGCAAAGAGTTCATGAACAGAAATCAAATCACATGGATAATACAGGAAAGAATTAACAACTGGGACCTCCACTTATTGAGAAGTTTTTGCACATCAAAACAAATTACCAACAAAGTGAAAGGACAACCCACAAATTTTGAAAAAATCTTGACTAATAAACACTCATACAAAGGTCTGCTGTCTAGAATTTATAAAGAACTAAAAAACATTATGGCTCCAAAATTTAAGGACACAATCCAGAAATGGGCATCCGAGATGAACACACACTTCTCAGAGGCTGAAATTTAAAAAGTGAATAAATATATGAAAAAATGCTCTACATCACTAGCCATCTGTGAAAAGCAAATTAAAAGAACAGTGAGATACCATCTCATACCAGAAAAAATGGCTCTCATAAAGAAATCAACCAAAAACCAATTTTGGAGAGGTTATGGGGAATAGGAAAAAAGGAACCCTTCTCCACTGTTGGTGGCAATGTAGACTTGTGCAACCATTATGGAAATCAGTGTGGAGATGCCTTAAAAAACTAGGACTAGAAATCCCATTCAAGCCAGCTATCTCCCTGCTGGGAATTTTCCTGGAGGAACTGAAAATGTCATATCATAGTGACATATGTGTACCTATGTTTATAGCAGCACAATTTGTGATAGCCAAAACTTGGAAACAACCAAGATGCTATCACCTGAGCAATGGATGAAAAGGATGTGTTATTTTTATACAATGTAGTATTACTCAGCTATAAAGAATGATAAACTCAAAGCCTTTAAGTGCATGCCACTTGAAGAGATATTACAAGCAAAATAAATCAGACCCACATGTGTAAATATTGTATAGTCTCCCTAGTATAAGAACTGAAAAGAAGAAATACAAATATTAAGGTAAAACACAATTAAAAGGAAAGCAAGAACTTGAGGATTAGGCAAGGAAGAGAGCATATGGAGAAAAGCTAGGAAACATGACAAGGGCAAAGCCATACATTTATTTGCACAAGACAGGTAAAGGAATGATCCTGAGAATCTGCAGCATGTTTTTGAAACTAGCAGTTAATAGATAGGATTCTCACCCTGACTAACTATACATGCTGATACCTGTGAACTAAGGAACTTCACTGAAGATAGCAATGTGTAATGGTAGGGTCATGTTTGGAATTCTGTCATTCTGGTCTTTTAAATACATACTGTTTGTCATGACATACCAATTACTGCCATACTGTCTCTAAAGTACATGTTTGTTTAAAAGAGAGGGGTGGGGTAAAAAATGAAAACAATAGACAAGAAAAAAATGTCACAGGACTGTACTTCTACAATGCTGTATATGGTTAGATTTCTAAATTTATGTGTAAAAATATGTAACTGCTTATTCCTATTTTTAAAGTATTTTTTATTTTTTCTTCATATTCTGTAGGGACTTAAAGTTCAAAATATCAATACTTGATGGAAAATACCTGTTCTATGTTATGCCTAAGATATTTGATATTCAGACAGATAGTGAGGTTAAGCTCAACTGCCTACACCGTAGGCTAATATTAATAAGCTTCTCTTCTAGATGGTTAACAACCTAAGTTCACAGACAAAAAGTTAGAGAAAAAGGAGGGTTGCAAGAACAGCCAACATTTTGGCCCTAGCCTTTCAAGGTCAGTAAAGACTCAGGACATAGAAGAAACTGTACTGTATTGTATTCTTTGTTTGAAGTTGACATTGTTATTATCCTTAAGAGCAACCCCTGATTTTTTCTAGGTTTCTGTCACAGGGAGTATATTTTTCCATCCTTTTATTTTAAGTCTATGCATTGCCTTTTGAGTTCAATGTGTTTCTTTTATGTAGCATATTGTTGGATTTTGTTTCTTAACCCACTCTGCCTGTCTGCCTCCTTTTATTGGCAAATTGAGGCCCTTTACCTTAATGATTATAACTGATATACAATGACTTATCTTTATCATGTTAGTTTCCTTCTGGAGGTTCCCTACTTTCCCCTCTGTTTAATTGCTTGCTCTGCTTGGGGATTCCTTCCTGTTGTTGTTCTTGAAGTTGTGGTCCTTTCTGTGTTTTTCTGGACTACTTGTATTCTTTGTAGAGTTTGGTGGATGGTCATGAATGTTTTCAGTTGTTCTTTGTCATGGAACTGTCTCATTTCTCCATTAAATTTGACATACTTTTGTAGGACACATCTATCTGTCTTGGAAGTTGTCTTCTTTCAGGACCTGCAATAATTCACTCCAAGTTCTTCTTGATTTGATGGTTTGTGTTGAGAAATCTGTCATGATTCTAATAGGCTTTCCTTTGTAAGTGATTTGTTTCTTTTCTCTAACAGTTTCTAATATTCTGCATTTTTGCTGAATTCCTGCAATCTTGATTATTATGTGTCTAGGGATAGATTTATTTTGCTTATGGCTAATTAAATTTCTATATGCCTCACTTAACTATATGTCAGACTTTTCCCATGCCTGGTAAATTTTCTACTACATTTTTTTTTCATTTTGTTGACTCCTGTTGTTTTGTTGACACCTATCTTTCTTACATTGCTTTTCTTTGCATCATTTTGCAGCTGTTGAATTATTATTTTCTGATTCCTTGTTATTTTTAATAGATACTTCCTTTCAAGATCATTAGCTGTAATGATGTCTTCAAGGTCTGAAAGTTTATCTTCCATTTTATTCAAACACTTTTTCCATCTATCAGTGAAATTCTTAATTTTCTGGGTATCTTTTTGAATCTGATTCATGCATTCAAATTTTTCCTATATTGCTTAATAAATGTTTCTAT
>NW_004525025.1:345639-346419 GCF_000260255.1 Octodon degus
TTAAATGCCTCATATATGCCCCTGTTTATATATGACTAGTATTTCATTGTATACAGATACCACAGTTCCTATAAATAGGGTGGGTGGGTCATGTCGAATTTCTAATTTTATTTCTTTAACAAAATTTCATGGGGATTTTCATAATGGTTGTTCTAGTTTACATTCCTACCCCAGCGCTGGAATTCAGGAGTGTGCCGCCACAGCCAGTCTTGGCTGGCTGTTTGTCTGGGGGCAGGACCAGAGGGCATGTTGTTCCTGGGATGGAACCCAGGTCCCTGTGTTTGCCTAAGCAGGAACCTATACTCCTGAGCTATCTCACTAGCCCTTGGAAAGTACAATTTCACTACAGTTTCTCCACTATTTATTATTGTTTGATCTCTTTATTCTTATTCTTATTTTTATTTTTGTATTTTAGGACAGGGTCTACAGGGTCTCACTACATAAATCTGACTCCTAGTGATTCACGTGTGTTCAGACTCCCAAGGGCTGGAGTTAAAGTCCCACACCACCATGCCCAGTCTCAATCATGCCCCAGGGACAGGGCCGGCATGCAGGGGATAAAACTTCACCCTCTCGGCTCTGCCTAAGCAGGTGCTGTAGTACGCTGAGCTATCTGGCCAACCCTATTATTGTTTGATTACTTAATGCCATTTTTTTCTGAAATAAGAACGAACTGTCAGGTTGCTTTAATTTGAATTTCTCGAATGGCCAGAAATGTTGGACTAAGCAAGGAATTAACCTAGTCAAAACTTTTAAAAGAATTGTTAACTCTGAATCTTC
>NW_004525026.1:0-970 GCF_000260255.1 Octodon degus
TTATATTAACTTAATTCTTATATAATTTATTATTACAGATTAGCTCATATAAAAATATACTTTTTATGGCATAAGTATTGATTAAATTATAATTTCCATGATTATATAAGCACTCAGAAAAACACCAAAGCAAAAGAAAAGGCTCTGATTCTTTTTCAATAAAGAGCTCCTTAGTTGACTGAACCCTACCGACTACCTTTGCAAATGTTGCCAAACAGATTTCACAACATGTCACATTGTCATTTTAACCATGTGGCTTTGTTGGCTTTAAAATACACAGAAAACTAACCTCTGGTGGTCCCTTCCTGCAGACTATTTTGACTAAAGTAGGCACATTTTTTAGGTGCAAAGATTAAATAATTACATAGCTACATTCCTGGCTCCTCCTCTCTCTTCACTCTTTCCATCTGCTGCTCTTCTTATCCTCTTTCTCCCTTCCTCCCTCTCTGCCTCCCTCACTCCCTCCCTTCCTTCCTATCATCCTTCTTGTTTTTTCTATAATTTATAAATCCTCTTTTTATTCTTTCACTCTTACTAATTTAGGGATAAATTAGTAAGACTGGAGACTGGAGCCTTCCCTGAGGTGGAGAGAAAAAAATATTCCTATTTTTCACTAAGTAGGGGCCTAAAATTATCTCTCATATTTAGCATAACTTTTTTTTTTTTTGCATTTTAAGGAAGGGTCTACAGGGTGTTCAGGGTTGCATTACTAGATCAGACTCTTAGTGATAAGCCTGTTTACAACCTGCCAAGGGTTGGGATTACAGGCGTGCACCACCACTCTGACTTAATCTTTAGTGCTTGAGAGCTAATTTCTCTAACATTTTACTTTTTAAATATTTTGTGATTTTGTGGGTTATGTCCAATTGTAATGCTGGAAAATATTGTGAGATTCATAAAAATAGTTCAATAATTTAGTGAATCACTCTTCAGTAAATCAGCCTGCAGCAGGTGGCAGCTCTCAATATGG
>NW_004525026.1:2440-3615 GCF_000260255.1 Octodon degus
ATTTTTTTTTTCCTTTTAAGCAATAAGAGTTTCTTTTATAGTTTAGGTGTCAATACCTTAACAGACATGATTTACAAATACTTTGACTCTTACTTATGGCTATCATTCACTCTAGATTTTCCCATTTTGTGCAGAAGGTTTTATATTTGATGCAGTCACCATTTGTATAATTTCACTTTTATTATCTGTGGCTTTGTGTGCAGCCTATAAATAGTACAGTTTTTCCCCAAATTAAAATAAATAGAACAACATAAGATATAGCAATCTCCCTTCTCTCTCTGTGTCCAAATGAATGAAAATCAAGATCTCACATCTACAACTGCATGCTCATTGAAGCATTATTCACAATAACTAAAAGGTAAAAACTCTATAGATATATGTTAATGGATGAATGGATGGAAAAAGTTGAATATTATCCACAAAATTTTAAAAGATATGCCATATACTACAATATTGATGAACCTTAGGATCCTTTGCTACACAAAATAAACCAGTTTCACAAGTACTGCAGTTTACACTTACATGTGATCTCCAAAATAATGACGTTCATCAGAGAAAAGATTAGAATAGTGATTGCCTTGAGCTGAAGGGACAGAGAATATGAGACTGTGGGTAGATATAGTCTCACACAAGAAGATTAAGGAGTTTTACTAATCTGTTCTACAGCATTGTGTTTATGTTCAGTAATGATAGAAAACTAAAATCTGTCAGGAATGTAAATGCCATGTTACATGACTTTACCACAAAAAAGAATGAAATTAAGGATATTAAATGTGTGCAAGATATTACATCAAAAAAGTTTATAGAGGGCAGGGAAATAGCTCAGTGTTTTAAGTGCCTACCTGGCAAGCACAAGGTCCCAAGTTTGATTTCCCATGCTGAAAAAGAAATTTATCCTCTAAATGCCAACAGTGAAAAAAACTAGGAATGACTATGCAATGGCAGATTAAATATAAAAGAGACCATAAAAGAGAGCACATATAGATTCTTCAGGACAGAATAATAAGTTAAAATACAACACTTCAAAGATGAATCTGGGGCTGGTGAGATGGCTCAGTGGTCTAAAGCACCTATTTAGAACAAGTTTAGCAAAGCACAGGGACCGCGGTTCAATCCCCCAGCACCACATGCCCGCCAGCCCCGCCCCCTAGTGGGCTGAGCTGGCCACACACACA
>NW_004525026.1:4400-6630 GCF_000260255.1 Octodon degus
AATTTCTCTCAGTTCATTGAAAAGATAGGTTTATGCTAATATTGTTTGGACAATTAAATTCTGATATCCTGTACTCTGAGAAACTAACTCAAAGATAACAAGTTGTAATGTAGTATTCACTGATACTCTCCTATCACATTGTTTTGGAATTTTATTTTTTGCTTTTTTTCTTTAAAATAAAAATTCTATAAAAAGACTATGTGAAAATGATATGTGAATATGGAAAGAGGAGAGAAGTGGAAAATAAGGTGATGGGTTTGAGTCACGGAAAAAATGCCAAACTCAAATGTAGATGTTCTTTTGAATGGAAGAAGAGGCCATATAACAAGTTGAGGTTGGGGCTAATGGTCTATCCCAATTTGAAAGGAATTGATGCTTTATGAAAAGGTAGAGTAAGAGATTGGCCATCAGATAAAATATAAGAAAGATATAGAAAGGAACAGAAACTAAAATTCTGGCAAGGTGAAAGAACTCATGTGCTACAAAATAAGAATTACTCACAAATGTTTCAAAAATTATAGATATTTGTAGCATTTATATATATATTCTTCAAGAATATATATTTATGTTTTTTGCTTTTCATTGTATTGAATTGTATAGGTTCTTCATATTTATGATACTAATAAATTATCAGATACATTTTCTAGTTCTGTAAGCTCACATTTTGTTCTATTGATCTTTTATTTAGTTAGAAATAGAACTATTTTATCTTTATGTTTGTTATTGTGTCCTTTTTATTAATCCCCAAAACTCATTGCTTGATACATTGATTAGAAAATGCTTTTCAGGTAGGAAATAGTCCTGTAATTTCATCCAAATTAGTTTCATAAATAAAGCTGAAGGGAATAAAAATTATAACAGCAAAAGCATGCACATGAAATAAATAATCAAAAACATTTTTAAGGATTTTAGTAATAAGAAAATTTTGAAATAAAGAATAGTGATTTAAATAAGGGAAAGTGGATGAAGTAATACATTTTGTTTGCTAAGTCTTGGGTTTGAAATTATTAGTCTTTATTATGCAAATGATTATGAAGGACCTGATTAGGCCCTTTTAGAGTTCAGTATCATAGCATGCTACTCATTTCAAGGGGTAATGTACACTACAGAACCACACATAGCCAAGGCTCCAGAGAAGGACCTCCTTATTTATCTTTAAAATCCAGAAGGCATCATGTTCAAAACTGGCTGCTAGAGCTCTATGAATATTACTGCACTTTTGACACTCTAATGTGCTCCCTAGAAATTTCACCTGCCTTTGAGCAATAGTGTTTGTAGGATTGATAGTGAAGAAAAATAGACTGTCTTGTTTCATACCCTCAATTTTGTCATTTATAGGGCCCTATGCAGTCCTAAAATATATGTGAAATAATTTTAGCTTGAGTAACTCATCTCCTAGAGAAGGTGGAAGATGTGAACAGTTGCTTTTTTATAAAACACCTTCTCGGTTCCCAAATCCATGCCTCCAATCCTAACAATTTACCAGATTCTATGTTGTGCTGCACTATGAGATGCTCTATAAAGCATAACTGTTACACACTTGTAAATTATACTGCATAATTATAATAAAACACACAATAAACATTAACTGTTTCATGTCTTATCCCAAAGGCTGCGTGCACAGTGATGGAGAAAATAGAGTTGGCCGCTGCTGTCATGGAGCTTGCAATCTCACTGCTCAATAAATATAGAACAAGTTTATTTTATGAAATTTCAATAAATTCTTATGAATGGAAATAGCCTTTCTTATGATCTGTAGCACTTCACATGTACCTTTGTTAAAATATTTACAATCTGACATGCCAGTATTGGATCTGAATTCTAAACCCTAATAAAAACAGTGTCATAATACTTAACTAATAAGCTTATAGTAGAAACTCCTCTGCTGGATTGCAATATTATACTTTAATTAAAATAACTAAGTAACATTGTAAGACATTTTTTGGTAGGCTCATGGTAAAAAAGGAAAAAACCAGTTGAATTCTGATAGCATTTTTTTTTTTTTTGTTCCAGGGATTGAATTTAGGACCTCGTGCTTGACTGGCAAGTGCTTATTCTACTTAGCTATCTCTGCAGCCCTAGCATTGGTTATTAAGACAGGGAAGTCCCTATGAGGGAAGAAAATAATATCCCCCACCTCTTTTCAATTTTTAAAAGTGTTTCAGAGTAAGTATTCTAAAGCTTGACATGTATGTATTGTTTGACTGAAGTATGTAAAGTTAAATAGTGA
>NW_004525026.1:7875-12303 GCF_000260255.1 Octodon degus
ATTTGAACTGTTGTATTCTTTATAAGCAATTAAAAAGACACCATGTAATGTTACTGTGTTAGTTGATAATTTGAAAAGAAGTGAAGTGATGAGTACTAGATTAATTGCTGAGCCCCACTGAAGATGGACATTGATCATACGTGGGAGGGCAAGACAAGGCCAATATGCCTAAAACAATCAAGATGTCTCAATCTTGAGAAAAACATACTGTTAGCCAATTTTGACTATTCGTCCCCAGGCATCCTTGTATCTTATGATACTAACTTTACAGAGATACAAATAAACATAAAGGTGAAATAAACACAAAAGTAATATTGTGTCAATGCATAAACAAATATTTTTGCTCTTTTCTACATGGAATGTATATCTAAATCCACCCACTGATATTTTTGGTACTGAGGATTGAACACAAGACCTTGCCATCCATTTTTCTTCAGAGGTCTTTTGTCAATCAGGCATAGGTTACCACCTAAACCATCTTTTGTCTTCTTGTTTATTTTTCCTTCATTCCTGCTGTCATTTATCCCAAGGGTACACCAAGACACCAATGAGTCACCACAATTAATTGGTGAATTTTTCTGTGAAATAAAATGAGGTTATGTTTTCTTTCTTTTTTTTTAATGTATTTGGTTGTTACACGGTCTCACTAGGCAGCTCAGACTCATAGTGATCCACTTGCTTTCAGCCTCCCAGCATTTGGATTACAGACACACCACAACATTCAGACCCTGTGTCCTGCTCAGCCTGCCCTGGAGGCAGGGCTGTTGGGGCATGTAGTGTTCAGGATTGGACCATGGTCCCTGCACTTGTGTAAGCTTGGCTAAGCAGGTGCTTTAGTCCACTAAGCTATCTTGCCAGTCCACAAGGTTTGATTTTTTAAAAAAACATAATTAACAACCTACAATATACTAGGCTGTAACCTTCAATGGGGAAAGAAAATCATATCAGATTATATGATGAATCTTGAGATTTGAGTAAGTTAATAAAAATTAATGTAGCCAATCCATTTTTATCTTTACTAAAATAACTTTCAGGTAACCACTATACTTCCATTTGTTTATTCAATGGATGAAACAGAAATGAATGGGAAATTATCTATTCTTACCTGTGTCTAAGAAGATAGACACAGTATAATTTTGTTAAAATCTACCACTTTTAAACAGATGTCTTATAATCTGGAGTGTCATAGAATGTGGGGACTTGTTCCTTATTTCTCTGTCTGCTCATAAGCTATTGAAAAAGACATTCTCAAAATGTGCTTCTAGGAGTGACATCACTGTCCCTGAGGATTTGTTAGGAAGCAAGTTCTGAGACTTCACCCAAGATGACCTGAATAAGCTATCTTGAGCCTTGGACCCTCAGTAATCAGGGTTTCTAGATGATCTCTGGGAGATTCTGGTGCATGCTAATGTTTGAGATCCACGGATGAGTTTTTCTAACTTTCTCCATAATTGATCTAGATTTATAGAAAATTTATTAAGCATCTGTTGTTGTATATCAGATTGAATATTGTGTATTCTTACCTCATTGTTGGAGACTTCTTGAGATGGAGTTTTTTCTTGTTCATATCTGCACAATGAATAGAGATTGGAAATATAGTTGTTACCTAAAATTACTAATTATTTAGACAATGAAGATTCCACACAGTCCCACATAGTCAAGACTTGGTCCATAGGTTGATACTAAAGAGAGGGCTGGAAACATTCAGAAGTGAGGCCCAGTCTTTAGGTCACTGAAGTGTGCTCCCCAAGGATGTTCCCAGGGCCCAAATGTATCTTCTTTTTCACTTCTCTACCAAGAAGAATAGTTGTTTTTCCACAGCACATTTCAGCCATCGTATACTGCCTCACCACAGGCCAGATGCAAAAGGTCCAACTGACCATAGACTGAATCCTCTCAAATTGTGAGACAGATAAAAATGTTTTAATTTATAAGTTGATTTTTCTCAGATATTTTTACAGTGATAGTAGACTAATAAATTTGTTTAAGTAAAACATAATATTTGGATTTTAAAGCTTAAAGAATTAAACTGTGTGCATGTGTGTGTGTGTGTGTGTGTGTGTGTGTGTGTCTGTCTGTCTGTCTGAATGTCTGTCTGTCTCTCTGTCTGTCTGTCTGTCTTGTTTTTCTCTAAAGTAATGGACACCTATCTAATGCAAAGATGCATTCTTGAAACAAATTTTATATTCTCAATGGTTTTTCTTCTCAGAATTTTTGTTTTAACTTAAAGCTTTGTATATCATTTATATATAATTTACTAGGAAATTTCAAATTTCTACGTAACATTTCTGTTTTTTCATGTGCAGAATCAGATATTATATTTAAAGTACTTCTAAAGCATGCTTTACATTTATTCAAGAATCACTGTGTCCATTCAGTAGCAAGTTATAGGCAATATCTTTCTTTCCTCTGTGGTTATTTTATCTCTAGTTCAGTATTTTAAATAAGATATTGCACTAAATGATTACCAAATGTGAAATGGCATGGTCATTTAGGTTTCTGTACATTTCTTGTACTATTTCATAGCTAGAATTCTACACTGGAAAATGATAACACATACCTGGCAAAACAGTTGTATTTAGTTTAGTTGCAAATAAGGTTTGCATAAAAGTCAGATGCACAGTAATATGAACTAACACAACCACTGTGAAAATCATAAAGCTAAATACAGTTCAGAAATATGCTTCATTCCAAGGATATCACTTCTTAGTATATGCTGGCCATAAAATAAGATCCAAAAAAAAATTAGATATTGACATATCCACATTCATTTCAGAGGAATTCAATACAGCTAAGCTGTGGAAACACCCTAGGTGCTCAATAGATGAATGGATAAACAAATTATAATATGTATATATTAGTTGGCATAAAAAATTTTAAAAATTGTCATCTTCAGGAAACTATAATAAGTTGAAGTCTGTCATCTGAATGAAGTAATCTGAATCAGAAAGTTATGTGTTCAATATTTAATATAAAAAACACTTCCATATTAAAAAAAATGGCAAGTTCACAGGAAAAAGTTAATAGAACACCAAAGAGGGGGTCAGGGAGATAGCTCAGTAGAATAAGCACTTGCCTGGCAAGCACAAGGTCATGAGTTCAATTCCTGGTACAGAAAAAAAAATGATTACCAAAGAGGAAGAAGGAGACCAGGGTAGAGACAAAGGAAGGGGGAGTAGTGGGAGGTGAAAGTAATCAATGCTTGTCAGATGAATGAAACTTATTATTCCACATCATTGTCTGACATCAACTAAATATTTTAAAGGGCAAAACAAAAGTCTCACAGACACACAGAGAGTAACCTTAGCTCCTATTGATTTTCATAATTAAATAATCATTTTATATCTTATCTTAGTTGTATGATATTACTTATAACAAATAATTTTTTACAACTGCTTTTGCCAATACTATCTATTCTATGGATAATTTAAAAATATTCATAGTAAAAAGACAGGAATGACTATTTTTGTTCAGTGGACTTGAAAAGAGAGACTCATTTCTAGGTTTGCCCTGTATTTATGCAATTATTTCTTTATCCATTAAGGTTTTGAAAACATAAAAAATAATTCAGCTGCAGAGGACAGGAAATTAATATTCCATGGTATAATATTATTTCCTAATATAAATGACACACATTTATACAAGTACATTAGGAAACATTTTTAGGATACTTGTCTTTGTATGACAGAAGACTGAAACAATATACTACCTATTCATTGTTAAAATATCCAATGCATATCCAACTTATCTGAGGACATTTTAAGGCCACACAAGTTGAAGAAATATTTACATAATAGATGATTGAAATCTTGCTGATTTTACTGCAATAACATGATTTTTTATCCTCTAACAAATTTTCATTACATATTTCAACCTTTTCCCAAATCCCTGCATTTCTGCTGTTATTTCAACATGTATATTCATGTGTGTTAATACATGTGTCAGAACTACAAAAGTTCTGCCTTTCTGAATTAAATTATACAACATCTTGCATTTTTGAAGATGAAAGCTGAAGAAATATTTTTTTCTAAAAATTAAGGTCATTGTCACCTGTGAAAAAATCAAAGCACTTGACACCTATTGTTCTCCCATAGACTTTGTGATAAAATTCTTTTAATTGGAACCAAATTGCTTAGAAAATTAGGATTAGACCAATTTATTACCCTTCTGAATAACATCCCAGAGGAATTAAAGCCATCATACCACAACAATATATGTGCACCCACGTTTGTAGCAGCACAGTTTGTAATAGCTTGGAAATAACACAAATGCCTACCAACTGAGGAATAGATAAAAGATGTTATTTTTATGCAATGGAATACTACTCACCTATAAAAATGGGTAAACATGAGACTTTCATAGGTAGCTGGATGTAACTCAGAACCATATTAATAGGTGAACTAAATCAGACCCACATGTGTAAATAGC
>NW_004525026.1:15308-15773 GCF_000260255.1 Octodon degus
GGAGAACTGCCTGCTACCCTGCGCCAGGGCAGCATAGGCTGGAACCTCTCCCACCCCCTTGGGCCGCACCCCACCACTCTGCAGCACCTCTCAACCCCGCCTGCAGAGTAGGAATTTTGCGGTGTTCTGGGAACCTTCGGACCCAGTCTTAGCCCAGGTCCAGTGAGTGTGTGGGAGCACTTCCTCTTCCCCCTAATTCACCATGACCCCTCCACGCACAGCTAAGGCCTGGCATACATGACTGAGATGTAACCCTGCAGCTGCAATACCTACAGAGAGTGTAGAGGATAGATCCACACAGCTAGTCCAAGAGACGAACTTCTTGCCACAGGGGCACAACATATTCACCCTCAAGGGCAGCAGTGGGAAAGATCTGAGCACAGCAGCCAGACCTAAGCCAGACTCAGCTGGATAAGTCCAAATTTTGTAGAGCTGCACCTGAACATCACTACGTGTGAAGGTTAT
>NW_004525026.1:32766-33891 GCF_000260255.1 Octodon degus
TTAATTTCATCTGTGACCCATTGGTTGCTGAGTAGAATGTTGTTCAATTTCTATGTATTTATGGTGTTTTTCTGTTTTCTTGCCTCGTTTGTTTCCCCTTTCATTGAGCTGTTGTCAAACATTATGCATAGGATAATTAATGTTTTCTTCCATATACTGAAGCATGACTGTTGGGCCAGTATGTTTTCTATTTTGGAAAATTACCCATGTGCAGCTGTAAAAATGTATATGCAGCTGTTGTTCATTGGAGCACTCTTTATATGTTTACTAAATCCATTTGTTCCAAGCTCTGGTTCAGTTCTGCTACTTCTTCACTAATTTTTTTTTTGTCTGCTTAACATTTCTTTTTGAGATAAGGGGATGTTAAGGTCTCCTGTTCAGATTGTGGTATTGGAATAGACCAAGAGCTTAGGCCAAGCAAGTGAGTGAGAGGACCCAGGGCCGCGGGATACTGAACAGACCCAGAGCACAGGCCCAGTGAGTGAATGAGACTGCCCAGGGCCACAGGATCCTGAATAGACCACAGCGCAGGCCCGATGAGTGGGTGAGACCATCCAGAACCCACGGATCTTCATTTGACCTGGGGTGTAGGCCCAGAGAGAAAACTTTCAGCAGAACTCCCTGAAAAGAGGCTAGAGGCAAGACCCAACCCGCTGATTCAGGAGCAGAACGTCTTGCCAGAGCGACATAAAGGGTTCAACTCTAACGCCTGCAGCAGAAAGAAGTGGAGCACAGCAACCAGATCCAAACAACACCCACTTGGAGGAATCTGAACTTCATAGATACGGACATGGTGCTAAGGTAATAACTCTATCTAAGCTCTACACCAAAGGTCAGAAGACAGTGGTATACAAAATGAAAAAGAGAAGGAATAAAATGCAGTTTCAGGTACCGAGTCCACCCAGTACAACTGCAGAAGACACTAGCACTGAAGAGACTAGAAATCACACACCAGATATCACTGAAATAATAGCATTGGCAGTAAAGAAACAACTGCAGAAAGGTATAGAAGAAATCAGATCAGAAATAATTTTGGAACTAAAAAATTTGGTGATAACTATAATCAAAGAAGTACTAAGTGCTTCTAAAGAATACACTGATAAAAAAATAAAGAAGAATATAAAA
>NW_004525026.1:37587-45611 GCF_000260255.1 Octodon degus
ATTGGATATTAGATTTTTCATGTTCATTAAAATTTGTTTTATATACTTGAGTGCTCTTCTGTTCGGTGGGTATACACTTATGAGTGCTACCTGTTCTTCTTGATTTTTTCCCTAACCAGATTGTAGTGATCTTCTTTATTTCTTTTCACTATTCTTGGTTTGAAGTTGAGACTGTCTGAGAACAGGATTGTTACCACTGCTTTCTTTCCTGAGGTGCTGGGGCCTGTAGTGCTGTTTTCCATCCTTTAACTTTCAGCCAATGAACTTTTTTATGAGTTAAATGACTTTCTTATATACATCATATTGTTGAATACTGTTTCCTAATCCACTGTGCCAGTCTACTTCCTTTAATTGGTGAATTAAGTCCATTTACATTGATGGTTATAAATTGAGATGTATTGATTTACTATGGACATGTTATTTGCCAGTTGTTGTTTACTCCTTTTCCTCCTGTGTTTGTTTGTCCTCTTTGGTGGTTTGTTTCTGTTCTCATTCATAGAGTGTTGGTCATTTTGGTCTCTCTCTAGAATATGCGTTACTAGTCCATGTAGGGCTGGCTCTTTCTTAATGAAATAATTTAGTTGTTCTTTTTTCTTGGAAGTATTTCACTTCTCCATCAAACTTGAAAGAGAGTTTTGCAGATTATAATAGTCTAGGCTTGAATTTGTTTCCATATAGGACTTTAAGTACTCTGCTCCATGCTCTTCTTGACTTGATGCTTTGTGAAGAAAAGTCTGTCATTATTCTGATCTTTAAATGTGATATATTTCTTTTCTTTAGTGGTTTTTATTATATTTTTGTTCTGCTGTATTTAAGGGATCTTGACTATTATATGTCTACGTGTATTTTTAATTGTATTGATGTTATTTCAAGTTCTATATGCTTTCGTTACCTGAATGTGAGATTTTTTCCACATATTTTGGAAGTTTTCTGCTATTACTTCTGCCCATATTCTTTTTATATCATTTGTATTAACTTCTTCTTTCTCATTGATGCCCATTATTCTCACATTGTTCATCTATGCATTGTCTTACAGGCGATGAATTATTTTTTTCCTACATCCTATTTGCTGTTAATAGATGTTTTGTTGCATTTTCACTAGCTGTGACAGCATCTTGAAGATCTGAAACTCTATCTTTACTTTCACTCAAAGAGTTTTACAAGCTTGTGATTGAAGTTTTAAGTTCTTCTATCTCTTTGATTCTGATTCATGCTATCTTTTTCTTTCCTGTGTTGCTCATTTAACGATCCATCACTTTTCTAATCTCCTCTTTTTTATGTGTCTTCTTGAGAAGCAGTTATTAATTCTTTTATTATAGAGATTATTTCTGATCTGATTTCCTCTATATGTTTCTGCATTTGATTCTTTATTTCAGACTTTATTAATTCAGATGTTTCTTTTTTTATTCCAGAGATTAATTCTGATCTGAGTTCCTCTATACCTTTCTACTTTTGTTTCTTTACTTCAGACTCTATTAATGCAGATATTTCAGCTGTGCTAGTGTCCTCTGCATTTGTTCTGGGTAGGCTTGTAAACTGAGATTGCATTTTGCTCCTTCTCTTTGTTATTTTGTATAGCAGTGTTCTCTGACCTTTGGTGTAGTACTTTTGTGTAGCTACAACCTTAGCATATACTAAAAATCTGGTGCCGAGTAATTAAGTTTGAGTTCATCCAGTTTTGCCCGGCTTGAGTCTGGCTGTTGTGCTCAGCTCCTCCCTGCTGCAGCCCTTGGAGCTGAACCTGTTGTGCCCCTCTGGCAAGATGTTTTGCTCCTGGATTAGCTGGGTGGTTTTGTTCTCTAGTCTCTCTGCAGGGACTTCAGCTGCAGAATTTTACCCCTGGCCTTTATTCCAGGCCTGGGCTGTGTCTGGAGGGGTCCTGGTGGTGCAGGAAAGCACAGGAGCTCTCCCACACACTCACAGGGCCTGGACTACGGTGGGTCTAGAGGGGTTCTGAGAGCAAGACAGAGTTCTTACTCACAAGGCAGGCTTGGCCTTCCTCTGGAGGGGTGGAGGTGTACCAAGAGTGCTGTGAAAGGTCTCATTCATGCGGCGGGTCTGGGTTTCATTCAGCGAGGTCAACTGGGCACAGGGGATTGCAGAAACTCTTGCACACACTCGCAGGGTCTGGGCTTGGGGTGGTCTGTAGGGATTCAGAGAGTATAGCAGTATTTCTCACTCACAAGAAGGGCTTTGGCTGTCTCTGGATGGGTGGAGGGGTCCCGAGAGCCAGGGAAATTTGTAACTCACGCCGCGGGCCTGGGCTTCATCCTGACAGGTCCAGTAGGCACAGGGCCTATTAATTTATTGTTAGGAACAGTTAGTAACTAATTGATCAATTTTGCAGATTTATATATGTGTAATCTGAACAATTGGCTTGAAAAAAGTAATATGTGATATAATAACCATTATGAATTTCCTATCACATTGTTTTGAAATTCTGTATCTTATTTTTATTCTCTTATAATAAAATAAGAGTGAAAAATTAATTGAGAAGGTAGATTCTTGAGAAAGACTCAAATCAAGAATTTCTTATATGCACAAGAACAGACTTTTCCTAGAAGAGTCATGATACTAGTGATATAGCTACCTCCTGCCAAAATTCATAAGGATTATCACAGAAAACAAAATTAAGTATTTTTGAAATAGAAAATGTCAAGACAAAGGAGAAAAATGCAATCTCAGAACTCCAATCCACCCAAAAGAAGTCCAGGAGACATTGACATAGAAGAAATAGGAGGTCACACATCTAAAATTTTTGAAGTGACAGCAACTGAAGTAAAAAAAAAATCTAGTTATAGAGGAAATCATATCACAAGTAATTTGTTTGATAAAAAAGAAATAATAATAATGAAATAGTTGCTTACATTATCTAAGGAAGGCAGATAAAAAGTAGAGCAGCATAGGAAAATGATAGAAACCTTGCATGAACAAAATAAGAAAAAATAGAATGCATAAAAAAGTCTCAAAGAAATATCCAGGACATTTGACATTCTATTAAAAGCTGGCAAAACCACTTGAATAAAATTGAAAATAGACATTCAGACCTTAAAGACACGAATATAGATACAATCACAAAAGGAAAGATCGCTTTTAAAAAATGAACAAGGAAGTAACAATTCCACAGCTGCAAGATGATACAAAGAAAAATAATATAAGCCTGACAAGTGTCAATAAAATGTAGACATCCACACAAATGACATAAAAAGTCAATTTGGAAATGTAGTAGCAGAAAATTTCCCAAGCATGGGGTAAAAACTCTGACATATAAGTAATTCAGGCATATAGAATTCTAGCTAGGCATAACCAAAATAAATCTATACCCAGACATATGATAATCAAGATTCAAGAAATTCAGCATAACTTACTATTAAAAACTGTTCAAGAAATAAACATGTGGGGACTGGGGAGATGTCTCAGTAGAATAAGCACTTGCCTGGCAAGCGCAAGGGTCTGAGTTCAATCACTGGTTCCATTAAAAAAAAATGTTACCTATAAATAAGGTTGATCAGAATCACAGGAGACTTCTCAACACAATCAATTTAAGAAGAGCTTGAAGTATTTCAAATCCTGAAAGAAAACAAATCTGTACCCAGATTGCTGTATCCTGCAAAACTGTCTTCCAAAATTAATGGATCAATAAGATACTTATGACAAAGAACAACTGAAGAATTGTACAATCACCAAACAGTCACGACAAAGAGTACTGAAATGACAACAACTTCAAAAAAAACTATAGAAAGAAATCACCAATCAGACCAACCAACTAAAAAAAAGGAGTTATTAGTCCCACTTGACCCAGCTGTTCCCCTTCTGGGTATTTTGCCAAAAGAATTAAAAACGTCATATCATAGGGCTATATGTGCACCCATATTTTTAGCAGCACAATTTGTAATAGCTAAATCTTGTAAAAAATTCTAATGCCTATCAACTGCAGAATGGATAAAAAGATGTGGTATTTTTTATACAATGAAGAACCACTCAGTTACAGAGGATAAACTACCATTTATAAGTAAATAAATGCAATCTGAGACCATGCTCAGTGAATTAAATCTGACTCATATATGTAAACATTTTATTATTTTCCTAATATAAGAAAATGAATGTAAATAAGATCCAAAATGTACAATAGCTTTTGTGAAAAGGAAATAAATTTGTCAATAGGAAAAATAACTTGGGTGGCTGAAATGAGAAAAGAAGAAAACAAGATAAGTAAGATGGCACTATTAATTTCTATTAGTTCATTGAAATGAACAGTGAGTGCTTAGTTTATTTAATCAATTTTACATGCCTCTAATTGGTAAATTGAGCAACTACTTTGCAGTAACAATATGCAATATAATAACAATTATTAATTTCTATAATTTATATTGAAATTCTGCATCATTTTTGTTTTTATTCTCTTTGAAATAAAAAAGAAAGTTAGATTCACTTTTCTATTACCTGTTTTTTAAGTAAACAGTAAATTGGGACCATATACATATGATTTATTTAATAAATATTCCCTAAATGACTATAGCACAATGTAATTAATAGGATCCTTATTGCACATCTATGTATTCCTGCACACTTTTATGCAAGTGTCTTCTTCAAGGAAAGTCTCAGGGCTGAGGAAATAGCTAGGCAGTCTAAGCACCTGCCTGGCAAGCACAAGGATCTAGGTTTGATACCCGATACTGTAGAAAGCAATGCCTGCTCCAGAACACAGGATGTGCTGTGTGAGCCAACAAATCAGGTATAATGGTGAATGCCTATAATCCCAGTACTGGAGAGGCTGGGACAGAAGGATCACTATGAGTCCAAGCTGCATAATGAGACCCAGTACCAAATAAATAAAATATATTTTTTAAAAAGCAAAGAAGTCTCAGTAGTAGTACTGTTTGGTTCAGAAGTGTGTTCATTTATAATTTTAATAGAAATATGCACTAATGAAAAATCAGGGACATCACAATCCTGTTTTGAAGTTTTACTATAATGCTATGGTGAAAAAAACATCATGACACTGGCAAGAAACACACCTGAGGATCAATGGAACAGAACAAAAGATACAGAAACAACTGCAATCACATTTAGATGCCTTATCTTTGCAAAGTTGCCAAATCCTTCCCTAGAGAAAAGATAATCTCTTTAATTAATGATGATAAGAAAACTAATTTTTCACATGCCACAAGTGGAACCTAAATCCATGTTTCTCACCTATGAACTAAATTAAAATAGCAGTAAATCAAAGACTTATGTATAAAAACAAGAAAATCTTCTGGAAGATAGACTAGGCAAAACTCTTGAAGATATGTGCAGGCAAAGATTTTATGAACAAAATCCCAATAACACAGATATACTACAAAGAATCAGCATATGAGGTCACATTAAATTAAAATGCTTTTGAAAGACAAAAACCACCAACAGAATAAAGAGAAAACCCACAGAATGGGAAAAATATTTTACCAGGTACTTCTTAGATGAAAGAGTAACATATAGCATATGCAAAGAACTTTTAAAAAAGACCCACAAAATTAAAAAAAAACCCAATCCAAAAATGGGTATCATAAGTGAATAAATACTTCACTATAAAGTATAACTAACAAATAAATATATGAAAAAATGTTCACCATTACTGATCATTCAGTCATGACAGGGAATCTGGTTCATGATAAATTATACTTTGCACAATGTTCCCTGGTGCTCCATGTTGAGACCTCTATCTCTGCCAATATTAGGTAAATGCCAGGCATTCTTTTGCAAAGACTGGGTAATTCTGCAATGTAGATGTCATGACTGTGTCAAGAAATCTAGGATTCGGCATTTTAATTTCATTTACTATTTTTCCTTTGTGTACAGTTTACTAAACAGTACATCACTGCACAAATAGGTAATATTTTAGTTCACCTGGGTAAACATTTAGAAACATTTTTTCCAGTATTTTATACCAGAAGTTACCTGTGGTCCATCTAACACAGGTGATGGATTCCTTATTGCCAACTGAAAGAAAAATGTTTACTAACAAAATAAATTATTAAAATCTATTGTCTTCACTGCGTTATAGGAACCATCAGACCCAGTCTTAGCACAGGCCCAGTGAGTGTGTGGGAGAGCTTCCTGCTACCCTGTGCTGGCATAACCTATTGGTTACAGCCCAGGCTCAGCGTGGGTGACACACTCTTGCACACTCTTGGAACGTCCCCCAACAACCCGGAAGAACCACCCCCACAAACTGCCCACAGAGTAGAAATTTCTGTTGCTTTCTGGGAACACCCAGATCAAGTCCTAGTCCAGGCTCTAGCTCAGGCCTGGCTCACGGGCCTGTGGTGAAACCCTGCAGCTGCAATCCCTCCAAAGAGAGTACGGGACAGAACCACCCAGCTAGGCCAGGAGAATAACATCTTGCCAGAGGGGCACAAAGGTGGACCTACAAGGACAGCAGTAGGAAGGAAACGAGCACAGAAGCCAGACCCAAGCCAGGCACAGATGGATAAATCCAAACTTTGTAGATCTACACCTGAACTTCAGTAGGTGCTAAGGCTAAAACTGCAACAAAGATCTGCAACAAAGGTCAGAAGACACTGTTACACAAAATGACAATGAGAAGGAGCAAAATGCAAACTCAGATCCTAAGCCCACCCATAATAAGTACAGAGGACAATAACACAGAACAAATTGGGAATCATACAGCTGAAAGCAATGAATCAATGGCTTTTGAAATGAAGAAACAGCTGCAGAAAGATATAGAGGAAATCAGATTGGAAATGAAAAAAGAAATCCCAGAATTAATAATATCTACAGTAAAGAATCAAATGCAGAAACATATGGAGGAAACCCAATCCCCACACAGAACAAGTGCAGAGGGCATTAGCTCAGCACAAAAGTATGAATTAATAGTGTCGATAGTAATTAAGCAACAGCAGAAAGTTATAGAGGAACTCAGAGCGGAATTCTTTTCTGAAATAAAAAAAGAATTCTCAGAAATCATGGCATCTGAAGTAAAGAATCAACTACAGAAACATAGGGAGGAAACCCAATCTGAAAAAAAAAACACTCCTGTAAATGAATTTTTAACTGCTTCTAAAGAAGACATTGATAAAAAAAAATAGAGGAGATTAGAAAAATGACGGATTATGTGAATGAGCAATACAGTAAAGAAATAGATCGCATGAAGCAGGGTCAAAGAGATATAGAGGAAATTAAAATCTCAATCACAAGCTTGGAAAACTTTTTAAGTGAAAGTGAAAACAGAGTTTAAATCTTGAGGACGCTGGTGCAGCTAGTGAAAAGGTAAGAAAGGATCTCTTAAAAACAACTAGGATTCAGGAAAAAATAATCGATCACCTGCAAGATGATGCAAAGATGAACAATGTGAGATTAACAGGCATCAATAAGAAAGGAAGAGTCAACACAAATGGTATTTTAAAAATATGAGCAGAAGCAGTAGCAGAAAACTTCCCAAATATGAGGAAACAATCTGACTTTCAGGTAACCGAAGCATACAGAATGCCAAGTAACCTAAACCCAATTAAAAACACACCGAGACATATAATAGTCAAGATCCCAGAAATTCAGAACAAGAACAATCTACTGAAAGCCACTAGAGAAAAGAAGCAGATCACATTCAAAGGCAAATATCAGAATTACGGCTGACTTCTCTTCAGAAACCATGAAGGCAAGAAGAGCATAGAGCAGACTACTTCAACTCCTCTATGAAAACAAATTCCAGACCAGACTACTATACCCTGCAAAACTCTATTTCAGGATGGATGGAGAAATGAAATGCTTTCATAAAAAAGAACACCTAAAGAATTCCATGATGGCAAAGCCGACCCAACACAGGCTACTGAAAAATGTTCTAGAGAAGGACCAAAATGATCAGAACTCCAGAAATGAGATAAAAAACAGCCAACTAAATAGGGAAAGCAATTAAACACAGGAGAAAAAGGAGTAAATGACAATAGGTAAATAACATGTCAAATGTAAGTCAATAGCTGAATTCCATCATTGTAAATGGACTCAATTCACCAATTAAGAGATATAGA
>NW_004525026.1:48393-49583 GCF_000260255.1 Octodon degus
TATCAATAGCTACTTTGAGAATTTTTACTCTCACAGAACAGAAGACACAGAAGAAATGGACAGATTCCTAGAAAGATAAAATTACCACAACTAAATCGACAAAATATAACCACTCTCAATAGCCCAATAACAGGCAATGAAATATGGGATGTAATTAAAAACCTACTGACAAATAAAAGTACAGGTACGGATGGATTCACAGCTGAATTCTACAAGAAATTTACACAAGATTTAGTCCCTATAATCCACAAACTCTTCCATGAAATATAAAAGGAAGCAATCCTCCCAAAATCATTCCTGGAAGCAAGTATTATACTGATACCAAAACCAGGGAAAGACGCAATTAAGAAAGAGAACTACAGGCCGATCTCGGTCATGAACATAGATGCCAAAATCATCAAAAAAATCTTAGCAAATAGAATACAGCGAAGCATCAAGAAGATCATACAAAATAACCTGATAGGATTCGTCCTAGGGATGCAAGGATTGTTCAATATTTGAAAATCCATAGATGAAATACACTATGTGAATAGAACGAAAACTAAAAACCACATTATCATCTCTATTGATGCAGACAAGACTTTGGACACAGTCCAACACTCATTAGTGTTCAAACTCCTACCGAAAATTGGAATAGTTGAAATCTACTTCAATCTGGTAAAAGCCATTTATGAAAACCCAATGGCTAACATAAACCTAAATGGAGAAAAACTGAAATCCTTTACTCATAGATCTGGTACAAGACAAGGATGTCCTCTATCACCACTCCTATTCAATATAGTACTGGAATCATTACCTTGAGTCGTTAGACAAGAGAAAGAAATAAAAGGAATAAGAATAGGTAAAGAATAAGTTAAATTATCTTTATTTGTAGATGACATGATACATTACTTGGAAGACCCAAATAATTCCATGAAGAAGCTACTGAAATTAATAAAGAAATTCAGTATCATAGCAGGTTATAAATTCAGTATCCGAAAGTCAGTAGCATTCCTCTACACAGACAACAAACACACTGAGAGGGAAGTTATAGAAACAATACCTTCTACAATAGCACCAAGGAAAATGAAATACCTTGGAATTAATCTAACTAAAGATGTCAATGATCTTTTCAGGAAAATTACAGGATTCTGAAAAAAGAGATCATAGAGGATTTCAGAAAATGGAAAGATATTCCATGCTCCTGGATA
>NW_004525026.1:50463-53186 GCF_000260255.1 Octodon degus
AGAAAACAAATGTTGGAGAGGCTGTGGCAGAAAAGGAACCCTTCTCCACTGCTGGTGGTAATGCAGACTGCTGCAACCGTTATAGAAAGCAGTGTTGAGACTCCTTAGACAATTTGGACTGGAAATCCCATTTAACCTATTTATTTCTCTACTGGGAATTTTCCTGGAGTATCTGAAAACATCACATCATAGTGATATATGTGTGCCTATGTTTTTTAGCAGCACAATTTGTGATAGCCAAATCTTGTAAACAACCAAGATGCCCATCATCTGAGGAATGGTTGAAAATGATGTGGTATTTTTACACAATGGAGTATTACTCAGCTATAAAGAATGATAAACTTGAAGCCTTTATATTGAAGTGGATGCCACTTCAACATATACTCATAAATGAAATAAACGAGACCTATGTGTAAATATTGTACAGCTTATCTAGTATAAGAACTCAAAACAAGAAGCACAAATAGAAAGGTATGATACAATTAAAATGAAAGCAGAATCTCGAGGACTAACTAATCAAAAGAGGGAAAGGAGAAGAGCTAGGAAACATGACAATATCAAGCCAAAAATTTATATGTATAAGATGGTCAAGGCAATGATCTTGAGACTCTCCAGAATATTTTTGTATTTAGCAGTTAATTGGAAAGATTCTCACCATGAGTAACTGTATATTCTGATACCTGTGAAGTAAGCAACTGCACTAAAGATGGCAATCTGTAATAGTAGTTTTATGCTTGGAGAGCCTGTCATTCTGGTCTTCTGAATATGGGCTGCTTGTCATGACGTGCCATTTGCTTCTATGCTGCCTCTCAGGTAGATGATTGTTCAAAAAGAAGGGTGTGGTGAATGGAGGAAAAAGATAGGAAAAGGAATATTGTGCGACTGTCCTGCTTCAAGATTTTTTATGCTTAGATTTTTGGACTTATGTGTAAACATAAGAAGTATATAATTCTTTATGCCAATTTTTAAAAATATATTCTAATTTTTAAATGTTTTTTCATCATATTCTGTAGGGACTTAAAGTTCAACATATCAATACTTGATGAAAAATACCCGTTCCATGATATATCTAAGATTTTTTATATCCAGACAGATAGTGAGGTTGAGCTTAACAACCTAAGTTGTATGGTAATAACAATAAGCTTGTCTTCTGGATGGTTAACAACCTAAATTTGCAGACCAAAATTAGAGAAAAAGGATGGCTGCAAGGAAAGCCAACATTTTGGCTCTAGCCTTCCAAGGTCACTTAAGACTCATGACATATGAGAACTTGTACTCTAACATCATGTAACTCGGCAATGTTCCAAATTTTCTGATCAAGAAGATGATGGGGCCAAAGTGGAAAGTGACCAATGCCGTAGAGTGTACTTAAGGAGAGTCACATGAAGAGAAAATTTTATCTCATGTTTTCACAGAGAGCACATTGGCCAAGGAATGGGCGTGACTCCTCCACATGGCTGACACTGACAAAGGTTCTACAATCTGAGGTACAGGATCTCAGGATAAATCCTAAGTTATTTCACTGTCCTCATCAGTCCCAAAAGCTACAACTCTTGTTGCATATGTCCTGCTTCACCTTGGTCTTAATCATCAGTAGAAAGGTATAAAAACAAAGTATAAGTGAAGCCATGATGTTATGTTGAGCTGTAGGGGACTCAGGTCAATAATTTCTGACATTGCCATTGAAGCGGAAGATCAAATACTATTATGGACTACTGAACTCTTTTAGAATATTTTGCTAATTTTACACACCTATAATATTTAAATGATGGAACTTAATAAGAAGAGGGGATACAGCTGAATATCCATTTTGTATCTGTATATTCAAAATGGTTAGGATAGATATATAGTTACATTCTCTTAAAGAATAGAGGGAATTGTTCTAATGGCGTTTGTACATAGGATATCAAGTCTGCATCTTGCACAGCAATTAACCGCTAGGAAGAATGTATGCTATGTGTTAATTATTGAAACTGTCCTACCAACTTGGTTTGAAACTGTCTCATTGCTATGTGTTTTTCAATAAAATTATGGAGAAAAATAAAAATAAAATAAATAATAAACACCTTTCTTAATTAACTACTTAAAATGTTATATCAACACTATATCTTCTAGGCCGGGGAGATGGCTCAGTGGAATAAGCACTTGCCTGGCAAGCACAAGGGCCTGAGTTCAATCCCTGGTTCTTCCCAAAAAAACCAACCCCCCCCCCCAAAAAAAAATAAAAACACTATACCTTCTTAGTGTCTCAACTGACTTAAACCAAAAGTGCAAAATGAGGCAATAAGAATCTCAGCCAAAAGGTGTTTCTTATAGTACACTTTTCTAATGAAGATGAATTACTATGATACAGGCTATCCTAGATTTGCCACACAAATAAAGGGTCTGTCATGCTTTATCAAGTCACAATAGTAGTATACTTTTACTTGATATTGGCAACATTGAAGTCTCTAATATAAAAATTAAACAGCTACCATTAAATAAAATCTATAATCTTCTGGTAAGATTTGAAAAAATTGGTGTCCTAGCATGTACATGAAGATAAATATGAAAAATCCTTCTTGAGTTGTTTTCACTATTAACATTTATAGGAAGACTAAAGAAAAAGCAAGATTGTTAAGGAGGAAACTGTTAGTAAAATCTAAATGAAGGGTGTAGATCACTTGACATTAGGCTCTAGAGCTTCAAGAGTTTAGGGAGCTACACTTTCTTATGTATTTATG
>NW_004525026.1:54335-55369 GCF_000260255.1 Octodon degus
TTATGCAAAATTCCTCAATAAAATACTAGCAAACAGAATGCAGCAAATCATGACCAAGTTAGATTCTCCCCAATAATTCATGAGTGGTTTCAAATGTGTAAATCAATAAATTTAATATATGATATAAACAGAATCAAAAACAAAAATCACATGATTATCTCAATAAATGCAAAAAAAGCTTTTGACAAAGTCCAACACTAAATCATCGTTAAAAACCCTCCAGAAAATTGGAAGACATGGTCTTTACCTCAACCTAATAAAAGCCATCTGTGACAAACCAACAGCTAACATCACACTAATTGGAAAAAAAACCCCTGAAACCTTTCACTCTAAAATCAAGAACAAAGCAAGGATGTCAACTATCACTACTCCTATGCAATATAGTTCAGGAAATATTAGCCAGAGCAATTAGACAGGAGCAAAAAGTAAAAAGAATAAGGATAGGAAAGAAAGAAGTGAAACTGTCATTGTGCAGAGATGGCATGATACTATACATAGAAGATGCCAACAACTCTACCTGGACTTATGCTGAATTAGCACAGAAAGATAATGCCTTTACATTCCTACCCTGACTAATCATTGAGTGCAGTCTCATCCTAGTAGAAGCTTGACCTTGAGCAAACTATTTTTTAACTGATGCAATAACCAAAAGGACTGAGACCTCACTTCTGTCTCCTTCCTCTTAAACCAATTTGGAAAGCACATTGCATGAATATTGGGTTTAATTATATTTTATATTCTCTATATTAAGACATACAATACCAAATTCTTGATAGTTTTAATTTGTCTGATAATTTCTAATATTTTAAATTTATTTAATAGATACTGTATTTGTTCTGGTTACTTCTTTTTGATTAAATATGTGTTCTTCATTGAAATGTTTATTGTATTTCTCTTGCTGATTGAGATGGAAAATTTTCACATATCTGGGTACTCCATTTTCACAAAACCAGGTTTTCCCTTCAGCTGCAAGTGCATGCTGTTTCCTGCAAATATGGCTTATTTTGATGCTTTAGTGAAAGCCTAATGACCTT
>NW_004525026.1:59579-72256 GCF_000260255.1 Octodon degus
ATTCCTTAAAAGTCTTTTCAAAAACGATTATACTTGCAGTATATTTTAAATGAAAAAAACTGGCAGCCTTACAATTATAAATATTCTAATGAATTTTGGCATTACTTCCAGCTTTTAAAAATATTCTCTCAAGGAATCATAATTCCTCAAAATGTACAATGTTATTAGACACAGTATTCTGCTCTCTATTATGATTTCTAGATAACTATTGCTGATGTATTGTAATAGTACTGATATTTTGTTAGGCAAGTTTGTATCTGGTAGTATTATTGGATGATTGATTGTAGGTTATAATTGATGCTCTTCATTTTCTAAGATGTTTTATTCCCACAGAATAATTTTTCTTTTTCCTTTTCTTTCATTTTTCTTTTTCATATATGGCATGTATGTAAAAGGAATTCTTATTTCTTAAGAATTCTGAGCATTGTGAAATATGTTGGGATATTGATATTTTTTTAAATTTTAATACAGGTTCTACAAAGTCTACAGTGTCTCGCTATGTAGATTGGACTTGTAGTGATCTGCCTGTGGTTAGCCTCCCATGAGTTGGGATTACAGGAGTGCACCACCACGCCCAATCTCAACTGTCATCTCAGCACACCTCTGAGACATGTGGGGGATGGAACCTTGGCTGCTGTGTCTGCCTAAATAGGTGCCTTAATCCCCTGAGCTATTGGGCCAGCCCTGGAATACTGATATTTATAAAATCCTTTTATTCATTAAATTGTAACATATTACTTGATTCATTAATTGTAAAATACAATGACAATTTTGTTTTTATTAAAAACAGTTTTTAGTATCAAGGATAATCCTTCATGATCCTGATGCCTTTTAAAAAAATACAAAGATATACTCAATATTCATTTGAAGTGGTGGCATATGATCACAAAAATAAATAATTTTATTTTTGTTATGCATGTCATTTTCAAATTACATGCATTCTAATTTTAACAAATGAATAAGATATTTTGCCTTGTTTTCTCTTTCCAATGAAAATTCAAGAAGATGGGGTATCTTTTGATAATTTGGTAAAGTATTCCCAGCAAATATTCTTGTTCAGGCATGGAGCAAGTGTGGGAAATGTGTGTGTGACAGTAAGGGGCAATCGACATTTTGTAGTTAGCATTTCAATTACTGCCATGCTTATTTAAATGTCTTATCTACTAACTTTGACATTTTAATACTTTTCCAAAAGACTATTTATTATGTCTCGATTTTCAAATATATTGGCATAATTATATATAAAATACATACATAAATATGTGTGTGTGAATGAAGACATATGAATATAAAAATTTATATGTGTAATGTATATGTAACTATATATTCTGGTTTGTTGAAAGCCATTTTATTTTAAAATTTAAATCTATATTTCATTCATTGTTGTCTTTCTTATCCATCAGCCAAGTTTTGTTTGAATGCTATTTCTGTGATCTATCTTCAAAGAATATCCTTTGCATCTGTTTAAACTGATTAGTCATGCTAATCAAATTGGCTTCACTATAAAAGTTTCTGGGGATAGAGAGATAATTCAGAGGCATATGCCTCTGCCTGGCATGCTCAGGGTCTTGAGTTCAATCTCTGGTCCCCCCAAAAAATAGTTTCTGCACACTCATATTATTTGACAAATTCTTCAAATTGTCTTGCCTCTTTTGATATCTAGTGTATTGGATACTGTCTTAGTTACTTTTCTCTCTTTGCTGAGACAAATACCTGACACTCAAACTTAGGGAAGGAAAGGTTTATTTAGCTCACGGTTACGAGAGGTTTCATAGTTTAAAATAGCCTGAATTATGTAGCAAGACCTTGGAGCCTTATTTGCTCAGGAAAGAAGGTCAGTGCCTTTGTCTTCTCCAAGCATCTCCTCTCTGCCTGAGGCAGTCTCAGTGACAGACATGGCAGCCCCATGCTACAAGGTGTGGAGGAGAGGCTGGGGCACTGCCATGTCGAGGATGATAGTCTCCAAACCTCTGAGACTGCAGACTGGGGGCAGGGCGTTGTAGAGTGCATGCTGCCATTTTTGTAGTTTGCACCTCTCTGGCTCTGGCTCCATTGAGCCCCGCCCTTGTCCTCTGGCCCCGCCCCTCAAGTCCACTCACTGCTCCTCGAGTTGTGTCTGCCCCATGACTTACATAAGGCTTTCGAGAGGAACAACTAGACACAAACCATAACAGATGTGTACAATAGAATTGGGAGTCCAACATCATTATGAGTTCATTATCTTTTCTGGAGCCATTTTTAGGAAAAATTTCAACAAATATTTATGGAACAAGTAAAATAGGTATAAAACTTCAAAGTGTTCCCTGATTATACCAACATGAAGACACATGTTTCAACATCAAAATTTTGATTGTGTCTCTGTGCCATTGTATTATATTAGATATGCCTTCATGTACTGATGAAAGATTCTAAACTAATAATGCCTTAATAATTTATGTTCAGGGTTTTCTGTTTCTAAAGGCTAGAAGACACCATTTTGTTAGCATAAGCTTGGTGATTAACTTTTAGCAGGTTTCTAGCTCACTAGTTTAAATTATCATCGTATGTGTTATATATTAGCCTTTATTGGGCTTACATTTAATACTTAGTCTATAACAAGCTTTTAGTGACTAATATTCTAACATTTATGACCCATATATGAATTCAATTATTATTTATATAATTAGGTTTATACAGTTTTTTCTCAGATTTTTTTTTAATTTCTAAAAAACTGCACTTTATTACTCATTGATGACACTGGACATAGCCTATGCCTAGTACTAGGATGAAATTGTTGTTTTGTGAAATCAACACACCTTTGTCAACTCTAGAAAAAAGCATCAGGGTTATAGTATCAGTTAAAAATAAATGTAAATATAATGATGTCTAGTATAAAATTTCTGTGAGAGAAATAAAGTTATGGTAAAATTAAAAATTCTTGGTAGGATTAAATGAAAAAAATATACATGTTACTAAAACTACATAACTGATATCAGTGATAAGGTTATCATCTAAGTATAAATTAATAATGAAAGAATTTAAAATGTTCTTTTTGGTAATGTACTGAAAGTTTTTCACAACAAATGAGAAAAAGATAAAAAATGAACACATTATGGATTACAATATGTTTTGTTGGATTTCATTGTCTTTGGAAATACTTAAGACAATTAATGTAGCATAAATAACAATGTGAGTTGTACCAGAAAGTTAGCATATCAATAGAATCAAAATATCAAGGGCATTTCTTGAGTGTATTAGTTTTGACCTGAGACAGTAGAATTAATAATAAAAGAAAATTTTTGAACTATCACAGAACTATTCTTAGAAACATTTTAAGGTCTAAATAAAGCTATATATGAAAGAGAACAGAAACATTATGAAAGTTAAGTATAAAAATTAATGAGAGTAAAATTCACCTCCATTAATCTGTCTCAAAATGTTCCCCCTCCCTTCTAGCATATTTACCTCATCATTGTTGGCAGTTTCTGACGTAGTTCTGAAATTACTTTATCAAAGTGATTTTAGTCACACTGTCAGGCTAGTGTGATGTCAGAAGCAATTCAAAGTATTTGTCTTTCATGGTCATTTTTCCTTTGATGAAGAGCCAGAATTTGCATGGTGTCTGATCCAGGGAGTACAGAGGGTGAGCCTGCCCTTCAGTGTATTGATACTCAGTTTAAGTCATCTCTGAAAGACTCTCACAAAGGAGAACAACCAGAATTCATCAGAAAGTGACCTGGCCAAAGGAGTACATGTGTTCAAAGAGTGGCTAATATTTCAAGAGGCTTAGTGTGGATATGTTTTTATAGTATAATGAAGTTTCCAAACATCAACATTCATCATAGTTTCAATCTCCCCTTACATTATGAGGTCATGAAATTGAAACTGTATATAAAACTGAATAAAGCAAGAAAAGTCATTTGGAAAAACACATTTTGGGTATCTTTGTATACATGCATACAACTGCAGGTATAGTGAATTTGGATTCTTAATAAAATAAATGAAAGTTTGTAATTTTTGATTGATTTGTTTCTGCTTTTTTGAGACAGAGTCTCATGTAGTCAGGTTAGCCTTAAACTGGTAGTATAAATTCACAACAATTCTCCTGCCACAACTTTACAAATACTGGTGCTATAGGCATAGGCCATCATGCCCAGCATGTTTATTTAAGAAGTATAGGAAAATGTGTAAGAGTGAAGCAAGAATATGGCAAAATATGAAATATGCAAAAAACCTGGATTAATTTGTTAGCTACATGACACAGAATACACAATCAAGAATATACAAGAATTTCAGGGTCAGCTTCTAGCACTCCAAACTAATCTAACACAGTGGCTTTTTTATACTCTTCCTATAAGAAATTTCTCTATATTTCTGTTACTGTCTAAAGACATTTCCAAAGGTATACCTTTTCTTTGATTTTCTTTATATCTCTATATATACACCTAACATTGCTAGACTTGTAAAAAGAGGAATGTAATATCTTTTTTTTGGTAAAATGCAGAACTGAGATTTATTTTATTTTTAAATTGTTATTGAGAAAGAAATAACAATGATACAGTTTCAAAACAGGTTAGTAGGACAGTTATAATAATTAATACATTACATATTGCTGTCTTCATAGTAGTTATTCATAGTACAAGATGAATACATAATATCTTATCTAAACACTATCAGTACAGATCTTTCTTCTCATTGAACTAAGAGAAAGTTAGCTATCCTAACAATTTTGTATATATATATATATATATATATACTTTCACTACAAAATGATCCTTCATTTACATACCCTTCTTTGTTTAGTTTTGTCAGAGATGTGTATTCCATTGCCATTCAAATATTGTAGGTGTATGAAGTTAGCAAAGTAATCCAATATACTCCAGTAGTTCATAAAAGTATAGGATTATCCACAAAAATGTCAATGTCAGAACTTCTTAACTTGAGCCTTTTATAGCTCAGCATATTAATATGGATTTATTTTTTACACCATGTGTTTATAAACTCAACTGCTTATCTTATAGGGTAATATAATTGAGCTTCTGTTTTGCAGGGTTAACAACTTAAGTTTGTGGACCAAAAAATTAGAGAAAAACAAGGGCTACAAGGAAAGCCAACATTTTGGCCCTAAGCTTTCAAGGTCAGTGAGAACTCAGGATATAAAAGAACCTGTACTATAACATCCTGTAACTCAGTGGTGTCCCAAATTTTCTGTTCAAAGAGTTATGTGGCCATAGAGGAAAGTGATTGACGATGTAGAGTGTGCCTAATGTGAGTAACCTGGAGAGAAAATATTCTCTCAGGCTTTCACAGAGAACAAATTGGTCAAGCAATGGCTGTGACTCATCCAGATCGCTGATACTGACAAAGGATCTACAAACTGTGGTACATGGATTCAGGGTAAATCCTAAGGGGATTTGACTGACCTTGTCAGATACAAAAGTTACATTTTTTGTTATATAGGTCTTACTTTGTCTTGATCTTAACCATCCAGTAGAACAGAGATTTAATACAAGTCAATTATGTTCTTTTTTAAAAAAAGAAAATAAACATCAAGCTTCTAGTACCTGGGACTTAAAATAAATAACTAAAAAGGGCTTCAAACATACATGGATAATTTTTAAGTATAAAGTTTTTGAAAGAGAAGTTTATTTAGTGAATTCTACATTATTTCTATTTAAGATTATTGTCTATGAATTCTTATGGATTCAGTTATATATTTCTTTCATCACAGAACTTCTATGAAAAATATATACATATCTGAAGATTTGTCATATACTTAAACTTACAATAAAATGAGCTTAGTAGCCCAAGGCAAAGACCTGTGAGTGTATGGGAGAGTTTCCGCCCTGCCCTGCACCCACTGGATGTCTCCAGACAAAGCTCAGACCCGCCACTTGAATGAGACTCTCCGCCATGCTCTTGGTACCACGCCACCCCTCTGGAGACAGCCCAAGCCTGCCACATGAGTGAGAATTTCCACCATGCTCTCTGGACCCCTCAAGACCCAGCTCAAGCCAGGCCCTGCAAGGATGTGGGAGAGATTTCACGCTCCCCTGTGCCCCCTGACACCTCCATACCCAGAACAGGACTGGCATACAGACCTGGGGTGAAACTCTGCAATTGAAGTGGGGCATAATAGGTTCGCTTCCAAGGGCTGCAGCAGGAATGAGCTGATCACAGCAGACAGAACCAGTTCAGGCACAACTGGATGAACTCAAACTTCATAGATCTGCACCCGAATTTCAGTAGTTACTAAGATTATAACTGCAACAATGCACTACATCAAAGGTCAGAGCACAGTGCTATAAAAAATGACAAAGAGAAGGAGCAAAATGCAATCTCAGGCCCTGAGCCTACACTGAACAAGTGCAGAGGACACTAGCACAGAAGAAATTGGGAATCACACCACTGAAATTTCTGAATCAATAGCATCTGAGGTAAAGAAATAACTACAGAAAGGTACAGAGGAACTCAGATCAGAAAAAAAAACTATGAAATAAAAAAAAATAAAACTCTGAATTAATACCATCTGAAGTAAAGAATCAAATACAGAAAAATATAGAGGAAGTCAGATCAGAAATAATCTCTGTAGTAAAAGAACTAATAACTGCTCAAAAAGATACTGATAAAAAAGAGATTAGAAAAACGACAGAATCCTTGAATAAGCAATATAGGAAAGAAATATATCACATGAAGCAGAGTCAAAGAGATATAGAAGAACTTAAAATCTCAATCACAAGCTTGCAAAACCATTTGAGTGAAAGTGAAGATAGAGTTTCAGATCTTGAAGATGCTGTCACAGCTAGTGAAAAGATAAGAAAAGATCTCTTAAAAACAACAAGGAGGCAATAAAAAGTAATTCATCACCTGCAAGATGATGCAAAGATGAACAACATGAGAATAATAGGCATCATGAGAAAGGAGTCAATATTAATGAAATGAAAAGAATATGGTCAGAAGTAATAGCAGAAAACTTCCCAAATATGAGGAAACAACCTGACATTCAGGTAAGGGAAGCATACAAAAATCCAAACAATGTCAACCCAATTAAAAAAAAAAAACACCAAGACATATAATAGTCAAGATCCCAGAAATCCAGCACAAGAACAATATACTGAAGCCGCTAGAGAAAAGAAACGGATCACATTTAAAGGAAAACCCATCAAAACAGTGGCAGACTTCACAAACCATGAAGGCAAGAAGAAAATGGAGCAGAGTACTTCAAGTCTTCTATGAAAACAAATTCCAACTAGGAAAATCACACCCAAGATTCATGGAGAAGTGAAATTCTTCCATGAGAAAGAACAACTAAAGAATTTCATGATAACAAAGTCAACCCTACACAGACTAATAAAAGATGTTCTACAGAGGGACCAAAATAGTCAGAACCCCATGACCAAGAACAGAAGAAACCTACTAAATATGGCAAACAACTAAATACAGGAGAAAACGGAGTAAACAACAGTAGGTAAATAACATGTTGATCATAAGTCAATATTTCTCATTTATAACCATCAATGTAAATTGACTCAATTACCAACTAAAAGAAATAGACTGGCACAGTGGATTAGGAATCAAAATTCAAGAAGAAAAGGTAACAGTCATAAATATGTACAAACCAAACACGCAAACACCCAATTACATAAAACAAATCTTAATGGACATGAAAAATGTAATATCCAATACTATAATCTTAACAGGATACCTGAATAGTCACCTTATCCCCAAAAGTTTGGTCAAGCAGACAAAAAATGATGAAAGAAGTAACAGAACTGAACAACAGCTTGGAACAAATGGACTTAGTGGATATACAGAGAGTGTTCCACCCAACCACAGCTGAATATACATTTTTTCAGTTGCATATGGACCATTTTCTAAAATAGACCACATACTAGCCCACAGGTCATGCTTAAGTATATACAAAAACACAAATTATCCCATGCATATTATCTGATCACAGTACAATGAAAGTGGAAATAAATGAACAAAGAAATGTGAAAAACCCCTTTTTCACATGGAAATTAAACAACACTCTACTCAGCAACCAAGGGTTCCAGATGAAATTAAATAAGAAATTGAAGAATATCTACAATTTAATGAAAGCTCAAGCACAATTTAGAGAAATTTTTGGGATGTGATATAAGCACTTCTTAAAGGGAAATTTATAGGTGGGATCTCACACATTAGGAAAATAGAAATGAAACAAATAAATACCCTAATGTTGCAGCTACAACATCTAGAAAAGGAACAGCAAACCAAACCCAGAGCCCAAAGACTGGAAGAAATCATAAAGATTAGAGCAGAAATTAATTCATTTGAGACAAAGAAAATAGTTCAAATGATTAATGAATCAAAAAGCAAGTTCTTTGAAAGATTAAATAAAATTGATAGGCCCCTAGCTAAACTCATCAAAAAAAGGAAAGAAAAAATTCAAATACAAGCAATAAGGAGTGAAGAGGATAAAATTACCACAGACCGAAAGGTAATTCAGAGGATTGTCAATAGCTACTTTGAGAACATTACTCTCACACAATAGAAGACACAGAAATAAAGCACAGATTCCTACAAAGATAGAAATTACCAAAACTGAATCAAGAAGATATAACAACTCTCAATAACTCAATAACAGCCAATGAAATACAAAATGCAAAAAAAGAAAGAAAGAAAGAAAGAAAGAAAGAAAGAAAGAAAGAAAGAAAGAAAGAAAGAAAGAAAGAAACCGACAAAGAAAAGGCCATGTCCTGATGCATTCACAGCTGAACTCTGTATGAAATTTACAGAAGGTATAATCCCTATACTCCTCAAACTCTTCAATGTAATTGAAAAAGAAGCAGTCCTCCTAAAATCACTTGTGGAAGCAAGTATACTGATACCAAAACCAAGGAAACACACAACTAAAAAAGAGAAATACAGGCCAATTTCCCTCATGAACTTAGATGAACAAATCCTCAATAAAATCCTAGCAAATAGAATACAGCAAACCATCAAGAAGATTATACACCATGAACAGGTAGGATTCATCCCAGGGATGCAAGAGTTTTACATTATATGCAAATCTATATATGTAATGCACCATATCAATAGAGCCAAATTTCAAAACAAATAATCACCTCAGTTGATGCAGAAAAGGCTTTTGACAAAGTCCAACTTTCATTCATGTTCAAAATCCCACAGAAAATTGAAATAGATGGCCTCTACCTTAATTTGATAAAAGCAATCTATGACACCCCAATGGCTAACATATGTTAAGTGGGGAAAAACAGAAATCTTTTACTCTCAATATTGGTACATGACAAGGATGTTCTGTGTCACCACCCCTATTCAATATAGCTCTGGAATTACTAGCTCGAGCCATTAAAAAAGAGAGATAAATAAAAGGAATAAGAATAAGTAAATAATTTAAATTATATTCTTTTTGCAGATGACATGATAGTTTAAATGGAAGACCCAAATAACTCCATCAAGAAGCTACTTGAATTGATACACAAATTCATTAGCATAGCAGGATATGAAGTCATAGCATACTCAAAACTCAATAGCATTCCTCTACACAGATAAGAAACATACACAGATCAAAATTAGAGAAACAATACATTTTACAATAGCACCATGGAAAATGAAATACTTTTGAATTAATCTAACTAAAAAAGTCAAAGTTCTTCTTAAGGAAAATTACACAACTCTGAAAAAGTGATCATAGAGAATTACAGAAAATTGAAAGATATTCCATGCTCCTGGATAGGAAGAACCAACATTGTGAAGTTGACCACCCTCCTAAAATTGCAGTACACATTGCAGTACAATCCTTATCAACCTACCATCAACATACCTCACAGACCTAGAAAAATCATTTCTAAGATATTTTTGCAACCACAAAACAACTTAGAATGGTGAAGGCAATCCTGGGCAACAAAGACAAGGCAGGAGGTTTTAGAATTCCTGACTTGAAATTATACTACTGTGATAAAATATACTGTGATAAAATAAGCAACAAAATAGACTGGCAACCAAATAGATTTGAGGATCAATGGAATAGATTAGAAATTGCCGGTGCCTCTATGAACACTCAGCCATCTTATCTTCGACAAAGGGGCCAAACACGCTTATTGGAAAAAGATAGCCTCTTTATCAAATGTTGCTGAAAGAAGTGGCTCTCTACATGCTGAAAATGACAAATGGACACAGGTCTATCACCATGTACTAAACTAAAGTCAAAATGGATTAAAGGTCTAAATATTAACACAGAAACACTAACTCTCTCAGAGAAGAAAGTACGAGGAACTCTTGAAGATATATGAGAAGGCAAAGAGTTCATGAACAAAAATCAAATCATATGGATAATATTTGAAATAATTAACAACTGGGATGTCCTCTTATTAAGAAGTGTTTGCATGTCAAAAGAAATTGCCAACAAAGTGAAAAGGCAACCCACAAATTTGGAAAAAATCTACACTAATAAGCACTCAGACAAAGGTCTGCTCTCTAGAATTCATAAAGAACTGAAAAGCATTAGGTCCCCAAAATTTAAAGACCCAATCCAGAAATGGCCATCCAAGATGATCAAACACTTTCAGAGGATGAAATTAAAGAAGCAAATAAACATATGAAAAAAATGCCCCACATCACTTACCATCTGTGAAATGCAAATTGAAACAACACAGAGATACCATCTCACCCAATAAATAATGGCTATCAAAAAGAAATCAACCAACAACAAATGCTGCAGAGGCTGTGGGAAAAAAGGAACCCTTCTCCACTGCTGGTGTGAATGTAGACTGGTGAACCTATTATGGATATCAGAGTGGAGAATCTTTAGAAAACTAGGACTGGTAATCCCATTCAAATCAGCTATCCCCCTACTGGGAATTTTCCTGGAGGAACAGAAAACATCATATCATAGTGATATATGTGATAGCCAAATCTTGGAAACAACCAAGATGCCCATCACCTAAAGAATGGATGAAAAAGATGTGGTGTTTTTATACTATGGAGTATTACTCAGCTATAAGGAATGATAAGCTCGAAGCCTATATATTTAATTGGATGCCACTTGAAGATATACTCATAAATGAAATAAACAAGACCCACATGTGTAAATATCATATAGTCTTCTAGTTTTAGAACTCAAAAGAAGAAATAGAAAGTTATAACACAAACAAAAGGTAAACGAGAACTTGAGGATTAGACAACAAAGAGAGGGCAAGGTGAAAAGCTAGGAAACTTGACAGGGTCATGGTCATACATTTATATGCACAAGATGGGTAAAGAATGATCCTGACAATCTTCAGCATGCTTTTGAGACTAGACATTAATTGGAATGATTCTCACCCTGACAAATTATATATGCAGATACCTGTGAACTAAGCAACTGCACTGAATTTAACAATGTGTAATAGTAGAGTCATGTTTGGAGTACCTGTCATTTTGGTCTTCTAAATACATACTGCTTGTCATGACATACCATTTAGTGCTGTACTGTCTCTCAAGTAAAAATAAGTAGTAAGTTAAAACAAGAGACAAGAAAAAAAAATCACAGGACGTTCCTGTTATAGTGCTGTATATGGTTAGATTTCTAAATTTCTGTGTAAAAATATGTAGCTGTTTCTTCCTAACTTTTAATTTTTTTTTAAATTTTTATTCTTCATATTCTGTAGGGGCTTAAATTTTAGCGTATCAATACTTGATGGCAAATACCTGTTCTATGTTATGCCTAAGATGTTTGATATTCAGACAGATAGTGAAGTTAAGCTCAACTACATATGTTGTAGGGTAATAATAATAAGCTTCTCTTTTGGTTGGTTAACAACCTAAGTTTACAGAACAAAAATTAGACAAAAAGAAGGGCTTCAAGGACAGCCAATGTTTTGGCCCTATCCTTTCAAGATAAGTAGAAACTCAGGACATAGGTGAACCTGTATTTTAACATCATGTAACTCAGTTGTGACCCAAATTTTCTGATCAAGGAGATGTGGGGCAACAGAGGAAAGTGATCGATGATGTAGAGTATGCCTAAGGAGAGTCATAAGAAGAGAAATTCTCTCAGGCATTCACAAAGAGCAAAGTGGTCAAACAATGACTGTGACTCATCCACATGGCTGACACTGACAAAGGATCTACAAGCTGTAGTACAGGTAGTTTCAGGATAAATCTTGAGAGGATTTGACAGACCTTATCAGATATAAATGTTACATTTCTTGTTATATAGGGCTTTCTTTTTCTTGGTCATAACCATCCAGCAGAAAAGTATAAAAATGACGTATAAAAAGAAAAATTATTAATATGCTGAGCTGTAAATGACTCAAATCAACAACTTCTGACTTTGCCAGTCTTACAGAAAACCCATTACTATTATGGACTTCTGGACTATATTAGAATATTTTGCTGAATTCCCACACCTACTATATTTAAATGACAATGGAATACCCTTCTCTTACAAAACTAAACCAAAAAGTAGGATACAAATGAATAAACATTTTGTATCTGTATATTCAAATATTTAGGATAGATATACAGCTGCATTCACTTAATTCAATGAATAGAGAGATTTGTTGTAATAGTGTCTGTGGGCGAGATATCATGTCTGCATCTTGTACAATAAATATCCACTAAAAGAACAATATGCAATGTATTAATTATTGAAACTGTGCTAGTAATTAGTTTTAAAACTGTCTTATTGATATTTGTTTCTCAATAAAATT
>NW_004525026.1:77347-88273 GCF_000260255.1 Octodon degus
AATCCTGATTATTGCAATGTACCATGGATTTTTCAGTCTTTTTGATGTGAATGGAGAGTCATTATTTTCATCAAGATACTGAGTGATTTTATAGTTTTATTTTATGAAAATTAAAAAGTTTCTTTACCACATTAGAGAATAACAATTGCAGTGTGTGCCAATTTAAGCTGAAGTGTCTTCATTCATTAGCAGCATAAGACTTAATCTGGTTTAAAAAAAAAAAAAGGCTTGGGGAGATGTCTCAGTAAAATATCTGCTTTCTGGCAAGCACAAAGACCTGAGTTCAGTCCCCAGTTCCACCAAAAGAAAGTTAAAAAATTATTTAAAAATCTGGAAAAAAAATGAAATCACTTGTTATACCAGACTGAATGAAGTTAGCGTGGCATATTGTTTTTTCCAGATTAATTACAGCACCCCAACTTCATTTAGTCTGGTATAACAAGTTATTTCTTAGTATTGTTTTTAGTTTCATGATCCTAGCACTTTTGGGAAGTACAGTAATCTAAAAAGTGCATACTATCCATAATCATAGCAGCCAATAGTAGTGGTTATGATGCAGTCATCAAGTACACTAAAATTAGGTTTGAGTAATCCTGAACATCAATAAACATTTTACAATCTAAAGGACAGCTAGTAAACTTACTTCAAAGATTTCTTAGATTTCTGAGCAGTCTCTTTCAAAAGTTCTAAAAGGCAATGGATGAATACATTCATACTCTGGAGAGGTTTTCATATTTAAAATGCAAATACTGGAAATGGAAATGAGTGCCTTTCATACGTCAAATAACCACTTCCTACACACAGGATCTTCTAACCATACATAATGATTTATTTCCTTCAACCCAATATTTTGATGCAAGCTGTGCCATCTCACAGCATCTCTTGCAAATATTCATATAATCTGCTGTGATTATCAGCAATAATTAGCCTACATTTCAAAATAAAGAGTTGAGCAAAGATACAAAATGTATTATTGTAATGATCCTACTAACTTGTTTCGAAACAGGTTTTCTTATTTTTATTTTTTAAAATAAGAAATAGCTAATACTGAATCAATATGTACCTGTTATAAAATGGATCCATGAAAATGGTTCCAAGTGATGATAATAAACAGAAAGCAAGTTCTGTTTTGATCATATATTTACTGAAGTGCTTTGAAACGTTGTACTGGAGCCAAAAGGGTCAATTTATAAAACATGGAGAACTAATATTGTATTTACTTTTATGTTCCACATTTTTCATACAGATTACTATTAATCATTTGTAATAAGTTCTGAATTATAATATCACAACTTTGTTTAATGACAGGGAATTAATAAATGAAAAGGCAAGTTAAGAGAAGCATTACTGCTATATCATTTAAAAGAGTATAAAATAGTATGAACATTAAGATTATTTAGAAAAGAAAGTAAAATTGCTTATGAATTCTCAATGAAAAATCACCAAAGGAAGCTTGCTTTTTTTTAATATATTTAGTACAGGGTCTCCAGGGTCTCACTATGTAGATCAGACTCATAGTGACACTCCTGTTTTCAGCCTCCCATGAGGTGTGATTACAGGCGTGGGCTATCATGTCCAGTCTCAATGGTCCTCTCAGTGCGACCTGGGAGAGGGGCTGGCAGGGCATGTTGGGTATCGAATCCTGGCCGCTGTGCTCTGCTAAGCAGGCACTTTAGTCTGCTGAGCTATATGGCCAGCCCCACCAATGATAGATTCTTATTGTCCAGAAGCATTTTGTTTTTGAAAATGTATATTGAACAATTTTGAACATCATTACTTATACTTCTACACAAATATTATCAGTGAATTTAGAGCATTTCATTCTGTAGATTTCACATAATTTCAAGAAAATTTATTATTGTATCTGATTTTACTATTCTTTTGTTCTAAAGAAAATAAAATAGAGCAAAGAAAAACTTTAGAAACTAATCAAAATGGTAAGAATTCAACAGTGTTGCTATATTGCATATGGTTTTCAATGTAGTTATTGCAACATAAAAATGCAAATTAATTAAAAAATTTAAAAAGAAAAATTAAACATTTATTGTTACTTTCTATAGTCTAGTAGACATCAGCATTTCACTACTCTTTGAAAGAAACTTGCAAATAAAACACTTTAAATCTATGCTTATTTTATAAAAATATTATTGTTTAGTTTGTCACTGTAACACAACACCATAACATATTTTTCCAAATATATTGTGGAATGGTCCAGGGAGATAGCTCTGTAGAATAAATTCCTGCCTGGCAAGTGCAGGGTCCTGAGTTCAATCCCCGGTACTGGGGGCATTAATATATATTAATTTATATTAATATAAATAATCAATAATCACCCATAATTTGTGTGATTTTATTTTTCTTTTTATGTTAGAAGGAAAAATTAAGAAGAGCACTATATATTTATGTATAAGTGTAGCCA
The DNA here is from genome assembly GCF_000260255.1 of Octodon degus. Classification (NCBI taxonomy): domain Eukaryota; kingdom Metazoa; phylum Chordata; class Mammalia; order Rodentia; family Octodontidae; genus Octodon; species Octodon degus. The sequence continues at coordinate 79,767 of NW_004525026.1, forward strand.
CACTGTTTAAACAAACCATAAGCCATGCCAACATTTTCTTTTTGCTTGCTCTTTGGTTTGTGTTTAGTTTCATTCTTTTAAAAATTCAAAGCTTAATGAATAAATGAAGCATGAAGTAATGTTCCCTACAGTATAGCCCATTGTATATTATGATTCATCACATATAATTTAAGTGCCACACAAAAAGATAACACTCTCCTAGAATAGCATATATGACAGATTGATTTATGTATTCTTTATGTTTTGATGCACAGAATTTTTAATGACATTTATTCATTAATTTGACAGGACTTACCTTTTATGAGCATGGCACCTTAGAAGTGCTAGGGTTATGTATAGATATAAGCAAAATACAGACTGCCCTCAAGGAGTTTAAAAACTGGTAGAAGGGAGAGATGAAAATAAAATTTTCATAATGTAGTGGCCTAGAAAGGTGAAAGAAGGATTTAGAATTTTGGTTGATGTAATTGCTTGGGAACTAAGTAAGTTGACATTGGTTTTGAATTTAATGTTAACTGGACTTTTACTTTTTCAAAATTGTAATTCAATTTGAGATATTTTGAATAATATAAAGAGTATAACATTTCCATAGATGATAACACTAAAATATCCACAAAATTAAAATATATCAATGATAAAGAATGATATCAAAAATCACTTAATGCTATATATTATGAAGACATAAATCAATGATTTTGGATATTGTAATCATTTTTACAAAAAACATTGATTATGCAAAACTATATACTAAGTCTGTAGTTGATTCAACCTAGACAGATTAACTCTTTCAGTTTCCTCGTTTATTTGTCCAGAATAAGATTGGATCTCTTAAAGGTTCTTGGGAAAGAAATCTTTAATTAATGGAGTCATTGGGCATGTTTGGCTCAAACTACAGGAAATTATAGCCTCAAAATGAGAATTAACTATCATCATTAAGAGGTTGGGCCAGAGAAGTCTGTTCCTTAAGAGCCCAACAAGTTCCCCATTCACAATTAAATCAAAGTGCATTTCTTAATGTTTGTACTGGTGAGTATTTTTAATTTAAAATCAGTAGAATTAGGAAGTTTTTATTCTTTAACCAATTAGCAGTATGAACCTGGGGATTGAACTCAGAACTTTGCACTTGCCAGGGAAGTGCTTATTCCACTGAGCCATCTCCCTGGCCCCTTCTTTGAGTTCTCTTGATGTAGATTTCCCCATAAGTTATTATGAGAGACATTGCTGTGTCCCAAGTCTCTTTCAAATGTGATTAAGTTTTTATTTAAGTCAAATTCTAAGTGAAATAGAAATTTGTAATTCATTTTATTAGAAAGACTTGAGTTTGGCTGTTGAAACAGTCATACATAGCTGTCATAGCATAAATTATTGAGTGCTTCTTTGAATCCATCATTTTACAAAGAAATTTTTTATTCTATTCTTCCAGAGATAACTGCATTTCACCAGTTAATTTTTGTCTTCCATTTCTATTTGATGTATTGTTAAAGTTCAAGTACAAATTCATTGTTAGTGCAAATTATTTTTTAAAGTTATAATTATATGCTTTATTTTTCTTTTTGATACAGCTATATAATTGCCACAGAGATTTAGTCTGTGTTTAATGTAGGTGGGATGCAATATAAAATGTACCTTTTTCTGAACAAAGAAAAGAAAAGTTGTGCAAATCACAGCTATAATTACCAGGTATGTGTGTATAGAAAAATAATTTTCTAGTCAGTGTATTCTTTCATCTTATTTTGAGTAGAAAATTGTAGTTTTTCTAATTAAAGCAACATGTCACATTAATTTTCTGAACACCTGATAGGTTAAATATCATACATTTCTAGTTTCTGTATGAATTGGCCTGCTTGCAGGGTATTATTTGGTAGAAGATGGTGAAATTTTGTTTTGTCCTTTTATTTTGTTTGATTTTGTTTCTGATTCTGTTTGCTTTTCCACTTAAAAAAAATCTTTCCAGAAAGGATTTGGTACATTATCCTTCCAAAACTGTAAACTTAAAGCTGAAATCTTGTTAGAAATATGAGAAATGGTGATAGTAACTAAAGGAATACTTCCTAATTCTTTGGTTTCTTTAAGAAACCTGTGGCAAAATCAAATTACACTCATCATTAGGGAAGCTGATTGCTTCTGGCAGTATCAGCCTGACAACCTGTCATGTATGAAGCCAATATTTTTCATCAGTATCACAGAGCCAGTGTTTTCAAGGTAAATCAAGATTGTTTTTCCAATCCAGCCCCAACCCAGGGATTATTGACCGTGTGTCCCAGAACCCTGAAAACTAACCTCTACCTTTTTACAGTGTATTCCAGTTGGTTCATTTAAATGTGAAGCCATATTTTTAACAATTTTTCCACTTTGGGTATCATTTATATGAAAGTCATTTTGTTGTAGTAAATAACTTACATACTTATTTAAAATATGTGAAATTATCTATGAATAATTTGACCTAAATACTCTTCAATAAAACTCAAGTAGTTTTTGTCTATTTTTATTTTATTTATTTATTTATCTGATAAAGGGTCTCACTATGCAGTTTGGACTCACACTGATCTTCCTGTATCAGCCTCCCGAGTACTGGAATTGCCACAAGACCTGGTTCGGAGGCAGCATAGTGCACCCAGGGTTAGAACTGTACCAGAAATAGAACTTGAGATCTTGCGCTTGCCAGGCAGGCACTTATGCTGCTGAGGGCTCACACCAGCCTTTCATGTATAATTAAATGAAAATAAAACAATATATTTTGTCACATAGAACATAATGATTTAAAATGTGTGTCTTGTGGTATGCTTGCAAATTGAACATTTTTGTCATGAGGACAGTTAAAATATATTCTCTCACTCCTCAAAGTTCTATGTTTAGATTTATTTATCTATTGGAACTTATTGTTTTCCATAATGGATATACTAATTCACATTTCTATCACCAGTGTGTGTTCTTTTTTCCTACATTTTACTGAGACTCTTTTCCTTTTTTTTTTAATTTTTTTATTTGGGTGTGTGTGTGTGTGTGTGTGTGGCCAGCTCAGCCCACCAGGGGGCGGGGCTGGCTGGCATGTGGTTGCTGGGGGATTGAACCATGGTCCCTGTGCTTTGCTAAGCTTGTCCTAAGTAGGTGCTTTAGACCACTGAGCCATCTCACCAGCCCCAAGACTCTTTTCCTTTTCATACTAACTCTTTTAACTGGTACAAATTTATATTTCATGTGGTTTCAATTTGCATTTCTGTGATGGTTATTGACTGCATAATTTTTGCACACTTGTTGGCCATTTGCACATCATCTTTTGAGAAATAACTATTCAGATATTTTGCCTACTTTTGAATTCATTGTCTTTACACTATTGAACTGTTTGAGTAATTGATTATCATATACAGGCTTCACAAATATTTTACCCTACTTATTGCCTTGTCGTCACTCTATTGGTTGTTTCCAATTTGTACAGAAACTCTTTAGTTTATAACTTTGTGATTTTTGTTCCGTTGCACATGCCTTTGGAGTAACGTCCAAAACTTGTTCTCAGATCAATTTCATATAGTTTTTTTTCACATTTTCTTCTATTAATTTTATGTATTTGGGTATTATGATTATGTCTTTATTTTTAGTTGATTTTCATATAAAATTATAAAGTCATCCAATTTCTTCCTTCTGCATGTAGAATTCTAGTTTTCTCAACTATATTTAAGAGTAGGGCCAGGAAGATAGCTCAGTAGAATAAGTGTTTCCCTGGCAAGCTCAAGGTCCTGATTTCAACTTCTAGCACAGTAAAAAGCAAACAAAACAAAGAGAGTATCCTATACTTCTAGTGTATTTTTGGCGTGTTTGTTTGAAATGTGTAGATTATTTTGGACTCTTTCTTTGCCATGAGTAATATATTTGTTTTGTTTTGTTTTGCAGTACCAGGGATTGAAATCAGGACCTTGTGCTTGCCAGGCAAGTACTTATTATACTAAGCTATCTTCCTGGCCCTGCCCTGTGTAATAAAGATAACTTTAATGCTTGCATCATGCTACTTTCATTACTATAATTTTGTGGTAGATTTTAAAGTCAGTTGTATAGTGTCTGGAGGTTTGTTCTGTGAAAGTTTTCAGAACAAATACAGCATAACTTATTTAGAAATCGTACAACGTGAAGTCAGGATTCCTTCAGGAAAGATCATTCAATACTTAAATTGCCTAATAACATAAACTATTGCAAAATAGTGTTCAAAATCTTTCACAAGTCCATTTTCACCTTGCAGATTCTTTCTATTCTACCTTTTCTGATGCTATCTTTATTTTGAAATCATGAGGTCAAGGATCATTACTTCAATTTGACATATGTAACTGCTCACAGTTTACATTTAAAATATTCTTTGACTCCTACATATGTCTGTGTCTACCTATGGTTGACCATGACATGCATATCTTAGAAATTTTTCTCTTAATCCAAATAAACTATTCAGAGAACATCTCAGATGCTAAATTAGTAGCTTAATTTTTCTTTCTTGCTTAATATTCTTTACCTATTAAGGGTCTTTTGCGGTTCCAAACAAAACTTCAGAATTATTTTTATAAAAAGTCACTATAATGTTTATAAGGATTGCACTGAGTCAATATTTCAGTGTGTATATATGGTATAACAATATCAATTCTTTGGATACACGAGTGTGGATGTCTTTCCATCTATGTCTTTTATTTATATATGCTTTTTCATGTTAATATTTTTACAGTTTTCCAACAAATATTTCATATTGTAACTATTTGTTGCTATTGTAAGTGGGATGTTTTTCATCTTTCTTTAAAGGTAGTTGTCATTAGTACAACAAACACTGCTAATTCTTGTATACTGGTTTTATATACTTCAACTTTACTAAATTTGCTTATCAATTCTAACAAAATTTTGTCAGAGTTCTAGGATTTCAGGCCTATAAAATCACGCTGCCATCAAACAGGGACAATTTTAAGTCCTTTTCCTATTATGATGCCTTTGATTTCTTTCTCTTATCTAATTTAACTTTCTAGACAGGTGCTTGTGCCAAAGAGCAATCTCCCAGAACCCTAACTGCACTATGCAGAACCTATAGTATTATGTTACAAAGTGCTGAGAGTGTACAGTTGTCTTGTCCAAGATCATAGAAGAAACATTTTCAACTTTTCTCCATTTTTAATATTGTCAGTTATTGTTTTGTCACACTTGGACTTTATAAAGTGCATTTGCTTTTTACCTGATCTCTTGAGCGAGTGTATCACAAAAGAGTGATATTTTTTCTCAAATACATTCTTTGACTCTATTAACACAATCATATAATTTTCAACATTCTGTTTTGTGAAGTGGGATAATACAAGTTTGGATTCATATCCTAGGAAAGAAATCCTACTTGATTATTGTTATAGTTTAGATGAAAAATATCACCCCAAACCTCCTATACTCTGAGGACAGGTTTTGGGATGCATTATAGCTAACTTCTTGTTTGGAGACAAGGTCTAGTTGGAAGAGATGCTGTGGACATGGCTCAGAAAGTCTATCTCACTTCATGAATCCTCCTCTCACTCTCTGCTTCTTGTCTGTCATAAGCTGAGTAGCTCTGCTTTGCGTGTTCCCTGGGTGCAGTTATCCTATCTTGGAGCTAGCTGACTACAGAGTGAAATGTGATCCAAATAAACTTCTGCTGATGTCAAGTATTGTGCCTCACCGACAACAAAAATAACTGAGAAAATCATGGTAAATGATGTTTTTTCAATGTTCTGTTGAATTCAGTTTGCTAGTTTTTATTTTGATGATTTTTACATTTGTGTTAATTAAGACAACTGAGTAATAATTTCTTCTGATATTCTTAATTGGTATTAATAAAAAGGTAAAGCTGATTTTGTAGAATTTCTTTTAAAAGTATTCTTTCTACTTTTGATTGTTTAGAAGAGTTTGAAAGAATTATTATTTCTTCTTTGGTTGAATTTATCACCAAAACCATTAAGTCTTGGGCTTTCCTAGAATGACATCTTATTACTGATTCATTTTCAGACATTAATGGTATGTCTAGATTTTGTATTTCTTCAGATGTCAATCTTGATAAATTGTATGTGTTAGGAATTCAAACATTTTTTCTATATTATCCACCAATTGATGCCTAATTTCTTGCAAAAATTCCATATGAACATTGGTATTTCTGCATACTTTGGTCTACTTAAATGAGCCTGGACCCTAACTTTCTAGAACAATTTTACATCCTGCTTTTGCTGTAATATGGATTTCCTGTAGCTGAGCAATAGAGGTTTCTGGGACTAGCTTGGCATAGCTAGAGGTTATATTTATGGATTATAACCTGCTACTTGAGTCTTAGGAGCTAAGCTGGTATTAGGAAGAGTAGGAATCCTGGAACACTGAGAGCCATCATTGCTCTGGGCTAAGCTGAAACTTGGGCAGCCAGAAGTCTGTGTTTGTAAACATAAGGTTGATGAGCAAGGCTACATATGAGAACTAGCCTGCTGTTTGAAGCAGTTTAAGATATGGGGCTCCTGACATCAGCCTGGCAATGAGATGAGCCCAGAGACTGAGCTTCAAGCCAGTCTGGAGTCTAGGACTAGAGAGGCCCACCTGATGCTGGTTCTTAGAGTGGAAGGCTATTACTTGGAATCCAAAGTTGAGTCCAGCGTGCAGTGCTGTGTTCTTCCTGATGGTAAATGGTATATTTTCATACTGTGCTTTTTTAATTAGACAAGGCATGACACTAGTAAAGTGAAACTCTTCATTTACCTTCAAATTTCATATTTTGTATTTGTCTTGTGCTATACTCAGGAACTGTAATTTCTAACCTAGTTTCCGTAGCACTTACAAAAGTATGTTTGCACAAATATAATTGTTCTAATTATTTACTCTGCAGGGTCAAAGTGTCGGAAAATAATATTCCACCATATTTTTTTATATTTATTCATTACTTAATATTTATTTCTTATCATAGTATCTGGGTGGTTCAAGTATTTTATTTACATTGTATTGTTGAGTAAGGTTTTATTGTTAATTAGATTTTAGTTTCTAAAACTATCTCTACAGGATTTTTTTTTCCTTTGCTGATCATTGTTTAGTGATAAGTATTATTGATATATCTTAAGTATTAAATCATGTCCAAGTTTTGCTTTGTATAAGTACATAGACAATAATTTTACTTGTATTTTATTAAGTAGAATAATCAAATATATACCTTATACTGAAAGCACATTTAAAATGCCTCAATTAGAGAAAGATTCTAAAGACACATATTTGTATTATTTTTATGAAAAGAGATAGTTGCTTTGTCACATGCCATAATTGAACACAAACAAAACACTTTGTGGATTAATGGGATAGGAAGAGTAGATACATTTAAATGCCCTTTGTTCCATATTTTAATAATCCTTGTAGAAATAACTTACATATCATGATTGAGAACTCCAAAACAGAAACATTCTAATTTAATTATTTGATTCATTTTGTTGTTGCTTATGATCTTGTAGTTTTGTGCTTCAGATTTAAGATTAAATGAACTACTCTAGAAGATGATATTTGTGTGTGTGTGCAGAATCTCACTATGCAGCTTGAACTCATAGTGATCCTCCAGTTTTCAGACTTCACCATGCTGGGTTACAGGCATGTAAATCCACGCCAAGAGTCAGTCACAGGTCAGCACTCGGGGGGGGGGTAGGCCAGTGTGGCATGCAGTACTGAGGATCCAACCTCAGTCCCTGAGTTTTCCTAAATAGGTACTTAGTCTACTGAACCCTCTCACCAGCCATTTAGAAGATGAAATTTGAAGAAACCATTTTACAATCGCCATTTAAACTTTCTGTTTTGCCTGCATAATTCTCATACTAAGCAGATAAATAAAAAATTGTGGCTGGGGAGAAGGCTCAGTGAAGTAAGAACTTCCCTGGCAAGTGCAAGGGTCTGAGTTCAATCCCTGGTAAAAAAAAAAAAGAAAGAAAGAAAGAAAGAAAGAAAGAAAGAAAGAAAGAAAGAAAGAAAGAAAGAAAGAAAAAGTTTGGCTGTTATGTGCCCTACGTTATCATATTTGCCATAATTATTAACATGAGTTTCTCCAGATTATTTAGTGTTTAGAAAAAATTCCTGTTTGTTATGATTATACAATAGTACAATTTGTGTGACTTATTCGTCTTAAATATATCAAAGAGAGTAATGTAAATATTAGCAAAAACTTGTTATGGAAAGTAGTTGTTTTCCTCCGACTCATTAACTTCTTCATCAAGATAATTAATCGTTGACATCTAATACAAAATTTAGTTTCTTTCTAATTGAGATGAAAAGTTCAACAATTTTTTCAACATTTATAAAATTTGTGAGAAAAATTTTACTAATTATCTGCAAAATAATTTTGAATCAGTAAAAGTTATACTCAGAAATGTACACATAAAAACAGAACGGGAACAAATAACTACCCTAATGATGCACCTTCAACAACAAGAAAAGGAAGAGAAAACTAAACACAGAGCCCAAAGACGCAAGGAAATCATAAAGATTAGAGCAGAAATTAATTCAATTGAGAC
>NW_004525026.1:91106-92337 GCF_000260255.1 Octodon degus
TCAGCTATTAAGAATGATAAACTGCAAGCCTTTATATTGAAGTGGATGCCACTTGAACATATACTCATAAGTGAAATAAACCAGACTCACATGTGTAAATTTCGTATAGTCTCCGTAGTATAAGATCTCCAAAGAAGAAATACAAATAGAAAGATATAATACAAATAAAAGGAAAGCAGGATCTCAAGGACTATCTAATCAAGAGAGGGAATGGAACAGAGCTAAGAAACATGATAATGTCAAGCCATACAGTTATATGTAAAAGATGAGCAAGACAATCATCCTGAAAATATTCAGAAGATTTTTGAATCTAGCAGTTAATTGGAAAGATTCTCACCCTGACTAACTATATATACTGATACCTGTAAACTAAGCTATTGCACTGCAGATGGTAATTTGTAATAGTAGTTTCACGTTTGGAGTGCCTGTCATTCTGGTATTCTGAATATGGGCAGCTTGTCATGACATGCCATTTACTGCTAAGATGTCTTTTGGGTAGGTGGACGTTCAAGAAGAAGGGGGTGGTGAATGAAAGCGAGAGACAGGAAAAGGAAGATTGTGGGACTCTCCTGCTTCATGGTTGTATATGGTGAGATTTTTGGACTTGTGTGCAAACATGAAAAGTATAGAATTGTTTATCCTATTTTTAAAATATAATCTAATATTTAAATGTTTTTATCATATTATGTGTGGACTTAAAGTTCAACATATCAATACTTGATGAAAATTACCTGTTCTTTATTATGCCTAAGATGTTTGAAATGCAGTGAGTTAGTGAGGTTAAGCTTGATAGCCTAAATCGTTTGATAATAACAATAAGCTTGTCTTCTGGATTGTTAACAACCTATGTTTGTGGAACAAAATTAGAGAAAAAGGAGGGCTACAAGGAAAGTTAACATTTTGGCCCTACCCTTATAAGGTCAATTAAGACTCAGGACATATGAGAACTTGTACTGTAACGTCATGAACCTCGGTCGTGTCCCAAATTTTCTGATCAAGAAGATTATGAGGCCAAAGAGGAAAATGATCGATGACGTAGAGTGTGCCTAAGGAGAGTCACGTGGAGAGAAATCACTCTCTCAGGCTTTCACAGAGAGCAGAGTGGACAAGCAATGTCCATGACTCATCCACATAGCTGCACTGACAAAGGTTCTACAATCTGAGGTACAGGATCTCAGGATAAATCCTGAGGGGATTTCACTGACCTTCTCAGACCAAAAAGCTATAACTC
>NW_004525026.1:93232-94529 GCF_000260255.1 Octodon degus
AACCACTAAGAAGTATATATGCAGTGTGTTGTTTGTTGAAACTTACTTCCGATTTGATTTGAAACTGTCTCATTGCTATCCGTTTATCAATAAAATTTTGAAAAAAAAAAGAAATATACATATAAGCATCTATCAGAGTGCTTTATGTTCCAGAATCTCTGAGCTAAAAATTATTGGAAATTTACACACTTTTGATTAACTCAACATTCAGATTCTGCTAGTTCTCATTGCCTTGACATTTTGAAGATTATAATATTCAGTGTAAAGGCTAACTCAACAAGATAATTATATGTATAATGTGCCTAATTGAGATGTATGAGTACTAGAAAAAGTTTTCTAAATATAGTGATTTTAGGTAAATAATTAAAGCTATTGAGTTGACATGTATCTTTTCAATATAAAACAAAATGTTCTGTCATTTAATTAAAAATTAATTTGTGAGACTATTTCCATTAACTGTAATTTCCATGTTATCAGTTCTGAAGCAAATTAACAATGCCTCTGTTTTGTATAAAATTATTAGCAGCTAGTTTTGACATTCATCATTTTTAAAGTGCTTATTAGTATAAACATATCTCGTATAAAATGTCAAATTTAACATCTTGAATTAGTTTATGAATAATATTTTCTGTGTACAATAATTAAGCTCTATTTTTAAAGAGATATGACTAGGTGAATAAGTTACTTTTTACATTGGGTTTAAAATTTGTATCCTAGAAAATCTGTATATAATTAGATGAAGTATGTTTTTGCTGTATTTATTTATATAATAGCATTATTCTTTCCATTACTTTGTTTGTAAATACTAATCCATCATAAACCACATATAGACTTGACTGTCTTCATTGATGGGCTTTATAACACTTTTAGTTATGGTGGCCTGCCATGTAAATTTTTGAAAGAGAAGTTGATCATATTTTACTTTATAAATCAAAATAGAGATGTTATTACCATTTTTAGTCCCAATGAAATAATTGTGCTGGGCTTTCTCATTTATTGTAAGCAGCAATACCACAAGATAGGCTATCATAAATGACATTTATTATCATATAATTCATTACACAAGTCTTTGGTACTTGAGAGAAGGGAAATGCAAGTGCCTGGACTTTGATCCTATCACTTTTTCTGCATTGGGTTACAAAAGCAATATAGAGAAAACTCTCCTGCTAAGTTATGCCACTGAAAATATAAATGTGCTGGCAATTAGGGGATTTAAGTTACTGGAAAATTATTCTGGACATGATACCAGAAAGGAGAGAAGTATTTAAAACTATATACTGTTTCTCTAAGGCCTGAA
>NW_004525026.1:95524-100541 GCF_000260255.1 Octodon degus
GAAAAGGTCAGTGAAATCCCCTCAGGATTTATCCTGAGATCCTGTACCTCAGATTGTAGAACCTTTGTCAGTGTCAGCCATGTGGATGAGTCACGACAATTTCTTGGACAATGTGCTCTCTGAGAAAGCCTGAGAGAATGTTTTCTCTCCATGTGACTCTCCTTGGGGACACTCTACATCATTGATCACTTTCCTCTTTGGCACCATAATATCCTTGTTCAGAAAATTTGGGACACTATTGAACTACATGACATTACAGTACAAGTTCTCATATGTCCTGAGTCGTAACTGAGCTTAGAAGGCTAGGGTCAAAATTTTGGCTTTCTTTGAAGCCCTCCTTTTTTTCTAATGTTGGTCTGCAAACTTAGGTTGTTAAACATCCAGAAGACAAGCTTATTGTTATTACTATACAACTTAGACTGTTAGGCTTAACCTCACTATCTGTCTTCATATCAAGCATCTTAGGCATAATAAGGAACAGGTATTTTTCATCAAGTATTGATATGTTGAACTTTAAGTCCCTACAGAATATGATAAAAAAAACACTTAAAATTAGAATATATTTTAAAAATAGGCATAAAGAATTACAAACTTTTCATGTTTACACATAAGTCCAAAAATATCACCATATACAACCTTGAAGCAGGACAGTCCCACAATATTCCTTTTCCTGACTCTTTCTTTCATTCACCACCCCTTTCTTTGAGAACAACAATATACCCGAGAGACATCATAGCAGAAACAGAAATGTCATGACAAGTAACACCTATTTAGAAGACCAGCATGAAAGGCACTCCCAGCATGAAACTATTTATTAAAAAATATCATCTGCAATGCAGTAGATTAGTTCACAGGTATAAGTATATATAGTTAGTCAGGGTGAGAATCTTTTCATTTAATTGCTAGATTAAAAAATCTTCTGAAGATTCTCAGGATCAGTGCTTTGCCCATCCTCTGCATATAACGGTATGGCTTGCCTTATTCATGTTTCTTAGCTCTTCTCTTTTTCCTCTCTTGAACAATTAGTCCTTGAGATACTGCTTTCCTTTTACTTGTATTATACGTTTCTATTTGCATTTCTTCTAATGGGTTTTTATAATAGAGAAACTATATACAATATTCACACGTGTGTCTTGTTTATTTAACTTATGAGTATATGTTCAAGTGGCATCTACTTCATTATAAAGGCTTCGAGTTTATCATTCTTAATAGCTGAATAATACTCCATTGTGTAAAAATACCACATCTTTTTCAATCCTTCCTCAGGTGATGGGCATCTTGGTTGTTTTCAAGATTTGACTATCACAAATTGTGCTGCTATAAACACAGGCACACATGTGTGTCTATGATATGATATTTTCAGATACTCTGGAAAATTTCCCAGTAGAGGAATAACTGATTTAATTGGGATATCCAGTCCAATTTTTCTAAGGTGTCTCCACACTGATTTCCATTGTGGTTGCATCAGGCTACATTCCCACCAGCAGTGGAGAGGGGTTTCTTTTTCACCACATCCTCTCCAACATTTGTTGTTGGGTGATTTCGTATAATAGGCATTCTTTCCGGAGTGAGATGATATCTCAATGTTGTTTTAATTTGCATTTCACGGATGGCTAGTGATGTGGAGCAATTTTTCAAAATTTATTTACTTCATTAATTTCTTCCTCTGAGAAGTGTGTGTTCATCTCGGATGCTCATTTCGGGATTGGGTCTTCAAATTTTGGGGCCCTAGTGTTTTATATTTCTTTATAAATTCTAGAGAGCAGACCTTTGTCTGAGTACTTATTTCTCATGAATTTTTCCAAATTTGTGGGTTGACTCTTCACTTTGTTAGTAATTTCTTTTTGACGTGAAATAACTTCTCAGTAAGAGCATGTTCCAGTTTTTAATTTTTTCAACGGTTTCCCTTGCGATTTCATTTCTGTTCATGAACTCTTTGCCTACCCCTATGTCTTCAAAAGTTCCTCCCACTTTCTCTTCCAGGAGATTTAGTGTCTCTGCTTTAATGTTTAGATCTTTAATCCATTTTGACTTTAGTTTAGTGCATGGTGATAGACCTGGGTCAAGTTTGAGTTTTTGGCATGTAGAGAGCCTGTTTTTCCAGCACTACATATTAAAGAGACTATCTTTCTTCCAGTGAGTATGTTTGACCCTTTTGTCGAAGATAAGGTGGCTGAGTGTGTTCATAGGGGCTTCAGCATCTTCTAATCTATTCCACTGATCCTCAGATCTATTTTGTTGCCAGTACCATGCTGATTTTATCGCAGTATTCTTGTACTATAATTTCAAGTCAGGAATTGTAATGCCTCCTGCCTTGTCTTTATTGACCAGAATTGCCTTTGCTCTTCTAGGTCTTTTCTGGTTCCAGATAAATTTTAGGAATGATTTCTCTAGGTCTGTGAGATATGTCGATGGTAGTCTGATAGGGATTGCATTAAATCTGTACAACAATTTTGGGAGTATGACCATCTTCACAATGTTGGTTCTTCCTAACCAGGAGCATGGAATATCTTTCCATTTTCTGAAATCCTCTACCTTCTCTTTTTTCAGAGTACTGCAATTTTCCTTGATAAGATCTTTGGCTTATTTAGTTAGATTAATTCCAATATATTTCATTTTCCTAGGTGCTAATGTAAAAGGTATTGTTTCTCTAATTACGAACTCAGTGTGTTTATTGTCTGTGCAGAGGAATGTTATTGTCTTTTGGGTATTAACTTTATAACCTGCTATGCTATTGAATTTCTGTATTAAATCTAGAAGCTTCCTGGTGGAGTCTTTTGGGTCTTCCAATAAAATATCATGTTATCTGCAAATAAATGTGAACTAACTTCTTCTTTGCCTATTCTTATTCCTTTTCTTTCTTTTATCTAATGGCTGTAGCTAATGAATCCAGAGTTATATTGAATAGGAGTGGTGATAGAGGACATCCTTGTCTTGTACCCGATCTAAGAGTAAAAGATTGCAGTTTTTCCACATTTAAGATTATGTTAGCCATTGGGTTTTTATAAACAGCTTTTACCTAATTGAAGTAGAGTCCATCTATTTCAATTTTCTGTAGGACTTTGAATATGAATGAGTGTTGGACTTTGTCAAAAGACTTTTCTACATCACTAGAGATGATCATGTGGTTTTTAGATTTCTCTCCATTTTTGTAGTGTATTGCTTTTATAGATTTTTGAATATTGAACCATCCTTGCATCCCTGGGATGAATCCTACACGGTCATGGTTTATGATCTTGTTTATGATTTGCTGTATTCTATTTGCTAGTATTTTATTGAAGATTTTGTCATCTGTATTCATGAGGAAGATCGGTCTGTAGTTCTCTTTCTTGGTTGTGTCTTTCCCTGGTTTTGGTATTGGTATAATTAGTCCAGGAATGACTTTGGGAGGATTGTTTCCTTCTCAATTTCATGGAAGATTTTGAGGAGTACAGGGATTACATCTTCTACAAATGACTTGCAGAACTCAGATGTGATTCCTTCTGGATCTGGACTTTTCTTTGCCTGTAGGTTTTTGATTACATCTCGTATTTCATTGGCTGTTTTGGGCTATTGAGAGTGGCTATATTTGTCGATTCAGTTGTGGTAATTTGTGCCTTTCTAGGAATCTGTCCATTTCTTCAGTGTCCTCTATTCTGTGAGAGTAAAGATTCTCAAAATAGCTATTGATAATCTTCTGAATTTTCACTTTGTCTGCGGTAATTACACCATTTTCATTCCTTATTACTTGTATTTGAATTTTTTCTTTCTTCTTTTTCATGAAGTTAGCTAGGCGCTTATTAATTTTATTTAATCATCTTTAAAGAACCAGCTTTTTGCTTTTCTAATTCTTTGAATTGTTTTCTTCATCTCAATTGATTTAATTTCTGCTCTGATCTTTAAGATTTCCCCCTGTCTTTGGGCTCTGGGTTTAGTTTGCTCTTCCTTTTCTAGTTGTTGAAGGTTCAGCATTAGGGTATTTATTTTTTCCCATTCTGTTTTTTTCTAATGTGTGAGTTCACGGCTACGAATTTCCCTCTGAGCACTGCTTTCATCGTATCCCATAAATTCCGATAAATTTTGCTTGAATTTTCATTGAGTTGTAATATTGTTAAATTTTGTTTAATTTCATCTGTGACCCATTGGATGCTGAGTAGGGTGTCATTGAATTTCTATGTACTTAAGGTTAATTTCTAGTTTCTTTTGTCATTTATTTCCAGTTTCATTGCACTGTGCTCAGATAATGTGCATGGGATAATTTCTGTTTGCTTACGTATGCTTAAGCATGACCTATGGACTATTAGGAGGTGTGTTTTAGAAAATGACTCATGTTCACCTGATAAAAATGTGTATTTAACTGTGTTCGGTTGGAACACTCTGTATATGTCCTCCCAGTCCACTTGTTTCAAACTCTGGTTCAGTTCTGTTATTTTTTTGCTAAGATTTTGTCTGGTTGACCTATCTTATGGAGTTAAGGGGGTGTTAAGGTTCCCTATTATAATTGTGGTATTGGATATTAGATTTTCATGTTCATTAAGATTTGCTTTATATAGTTGGGTGCTCCCGTATTTGGTGCATATATATTGATGAGTGTTACCTCTTCCTCTTGAGTTTTTCCCTTAACCAGTATATAGTGGCCTTTTTTTATTTAGCTTGATCATCATTGGTTTGAAGTTGAGACTGTTTGAAAATAGGATTGCTACCCCTGCTTTTTTCTGAGGTGCTGGGGCATATAGTATTGTGTTCCATCATTTGACTTTCATGTCAAATGAATGTCTATGAATGTCTTTATGAGTTAAATGTGTTTCTTGTATACAGCATATTTTTGGATTTTGTTTCCTGATCCACTGGGCCAGTTATTTCTCTTAATTTTTTGAATTGAGTCCATTTGCCTTGATGGTTTGATGGTTAGAATTGAGATATATTGACTTATGTTTGACATGCATTTACCTATTGTCATTTACTCCTTTTTCTCCTGATTTTAATTGTTTGCCCTCTTAGGTGGTTGCTTCTGATCTCATTCATGGAGCTCTGATCA